>NW_008705254.1:4439403-4440488 GCF_000326865.2 Helobdella robusta
TATGTTGTTGTTTTTTGTAATGTTGTAGTAGTTGTTGTTGTTATTGCTGCTGCTGCTGATGTTGTTGTTGTCATTGTTAATGTTGTTGTTATTGCTGATGCTGATGTTGTTGTTGTTAATGTTGTTTTGTTGTTGTTGTTTTATTGTTATTTGTTTATTGTTTTGTTTGTAAGTTAAATATACTGTTATTAACTTTTCTATTAAAACAAACCATTCTATTGGAGATAGTTGCATATATAAGTGATGACTTTTTGAAAGATAAATTATTTATGTAAAGGTTAATGTTAACGTGATTATGGCGGCATCAATTTTGATGTAACACTCGGAAAAGCATTCACGTTGATGTATTTTCGTTCGTCCATGTACACTGTCATTCATTCATTGCTCTCTCATTCTTCTCTCGGTCACTTTTTTCCGACCCGAGTAAGGCAAATCAATGCCTCCCTCCGAACAACACAAGTTACTTAAGATTGAAATATTCACTGAGTGATTCGCCATTTCAAATATGCACTTCCATAACATTAATGTCAAGATTGTTAATGCCAATATGTGTGATTTTATAGCAATAAAGTCAGGTTTGTTGATGTTATTATGTGTTTTTTTAATAACAGTCAGACAGTTTTTTTCAGATTTTTAATGTAATAGTGTATGATTATTTAATACTGATGTCAGGAGAGTTAATGTTAATGAAACATGAATCTTATCATTATTGATAAACTTTATCACTGCTAAATCACGGTCGTCATCATCACTATCATTATTATCATCGTCATCATCTCGCTAAAGGTAAAAAGCACCATCATCATCATCATTATCATCATTTTCATCACCATAATTAACATCTACGCTACGTTAGCGATACAAACTCATCATCATCGTCGTCGTCGTCTTCGTCATCATCATTATCATCACTTTTACCCTACTATTTGTATATAAATATATATATATATATATATATATATATATATATATATATATATATATATATATATATATATATATATATATGCATATGTATATAATTATCAGTTTTAATAACCCGCCCACAACCAAATTCAACCAATCAGAAGTCAGAGAATGAAGGT
>NW_008705254.1:4442246-4443224 GCF_000326865.2 Helobdella robusta
CTCAACTTGATCTTCGTTCAAATTTATAATTNTGAAACATTTAAATGTAAAAAAAATTTAAATAACTCAAATTGAATTGCTAATTAATTTACTTAAAATCATTGACTATTTAGTTATTATTTAACAGTCAGAGTCCATTTTTAAACCACCCCCAAAAAATAGTTCTATACTTTTCTGATGATGGAACTTCGTTGCAGTAATTTATTCTTCCTTATATTAGTTTGCTTCCTACAACTACTTTGGAACAACTACAACTACTGCGCAACTGGGCTGAAATTCCTGTTTGGAAGGTTTGCATAACGCATAAGCATAATGCTTCTAACATTAACTATTTGTAAGTAGATAAATAGAAATAAGTTGGCTGAATAAAAGAACGAGTGAAAGAATTTATTGCAAAATAAAGAAATGAATGAAGAAAATTTGAATTAATAGATAAAGAAGTGAAGGAATGATCTAACTAGCGAAGTAACAACAAATGAATGGATATAGGAACGAACGAACGAGTGAAGGACAGAGTGAATAAGCAAGCGAGTGAATGAATGAACGAATTGTTGAAAAAATGAATGAATAAGAAAATAGCGTAATGTCAATTTTGATAAATTGTAAACAGGTTATAAATTGAGTTCATCTGTGTATCTGAATTAATGAAGAAAAGATTGAAAAAAGGAAGAATTAAATAAATGAGCAATTGAACGAACAAATAAATAACACAACTACACAACTTATTAATAATTTTCATTTGAAATTTCAATAATTTTGATCATCATAAACATAACCAACTCAACATTTCCATTTCATTCGATTATGTTATTAGTTGTAGTTCATTGTAATCTAAAATTATCTTTTTTTTCAAAAATTTTGAAATGTACTCTAAAATTTCGATGGTGTAATTTTCAAATTGATTAGAAAGTTTCAAAGGACTATTTTAAACAACTGGCCAGTTCGGACCACCAGCAGGATCGTTTGAGTGGAAACATG
>NW_008705254.1:4443274-4498274 GCF_000326865.2 Helobdella robusta
AGTCAATCAATCAATCAATCAATCAATCAATCAATCAATCAATCAATCAATCAATCAATCAATCAATCAATCAATCAAGTCAATCAATCAATCATTCATTCATTCATTCATTCATTCAATCAATCAATCAATCAATTAATCAATCAATCAATCATTCATTCATTTAATCAATTAATCAATCAATCAATCAATCATTTAATTAATCAATCAATCAATCAATTTATCTATCTATCAATCAATCAACCAATCTATCTATCTATCTATCTGTATGTCTATCTATCTTTCTATCTATCAATCAATCACGATTATTTATTGAATCATTCAAATTGAAAGTCAATCGATCATTTGACCAATCAATCAGCCAACCAGCCTGTTTATCAATCAGATGGCCGTTATAATAATAAACCAGTCAAAAAAAAAACCAAGTCAACCATCTATCCATCAAATCATTCCTTCACTACTTTGTGCATTTATTTGCCCATCCATAAATCATTTCTATCTATCCATTTATTCATTCATCCACCTAACAAAATTCAACCATCCAACCATCCATCTATCCATCCATCCATCATGATAAAAAGCGTCACATGCAAATTTAATCAATCTCATACGGGCGCAGTGTGAATACGATGACGACAAAATAATAATAATAATAATAAAATTATTATTATTATTATTATTAAAGTAGTAGTAGTAGTAGTAGTTGTAGTAGTAGCATTAACAATAGTAGTAGTAGTTAAAAAACGTAATCTTGAAATAATGTTTTTTAAACCTTGTAATTTATTGCTGGTTACAATAAAATTTTACCGTTAGATTAATCAACTTTATCATCATCAACAGCAACATCATCAACTCCTTCTTTTTCATCTTCATCATCTTCAGCATCATCTGAGAGGTAAAATCATCATTGCTATCGTTAGTAAGATTGTCATTATAACAATAGTTATAATAAAAATAATCCGCGTTATTATACAAGCTATCTACATTTTATCCTCATTGTCAATCAACTCTCCCATCTCATATCTACTCATCTACTCTCTCCCCCTTCCTTTTTCACTCTTTTTTTCTTTTTCTTTCTTATTTTTTTATCTTTCTTTCCTTTTTCTATTTCTTTATGTATGCATACTTCTTTTTGTTTTTTCTCCTCTCTCTCTCTCTCTCTCCTTCTTTCTCTCTTTTCTTCTCTCTCTCTCTCTCTCTTTATCTCTTTTTCTTTCTCTCTTTCTCTTTTCTACTGTTTCATCTATGAAAAATCAGCGAATAAAAGAATTGCCGATGAGAACATTTGCAAGTACGGGATGAGGTTACAATGACGCCAACCAACCTAGCGATGGATGTTGAAGACACTCTCTTAATGAATCAAGACGACGTTACTATAGAAAGTTCACTATTCATTTAACATTCAATCGGAACACAAACATGCCTAGAAAGCATAACAGGCAAACAAACAACACGCACGCACGTAAAATACAATTAGGAAAAATACAATAAACATACAAACCACAAAAATAAAAAAAATACAGGATGATCATCGCAAAACCGTCAGCGTTATAAAACTATGTCCAACTATTTTCGTCATCGTCATCGTCGTCATCATCATCATCATCACCATAATCATCATCATCATCATCATTGTTACTTTGCCCATTATTGCGGGCAACGGTAGGCATTAAGTAAGGAAGAATTATATTAACGATCTTCAAATGTCTTCCTCCGACTGATGATGACGTCATTGTTGAATATGCGATTATAAGGATGTTGTTGATGGTTAACACTGACATTTCGAGAGAGTGATACAAAAATAGATATTAATTTGCAATGCTAGTGAATTTGATACAGTAGGTATTAAACTATATTTTCTAAAAAGATAATTGCAATCTTGAATCAGTTGAAACTTATGCAAACTTTGCGAAAGAAATTATCGAACTAAAAACTGAAACACAATTTTCTGGCTATAATTATCACAAAATGTAGATTGAATTGTTTCAAAAAAATACAAGAAAAGAAGAAAGAATGATTGTAGCCCAGGCCATGATTGAGTGAGCGGATCAATTTGGAAATGAGCAATTGTGGCTATTGAATCAATCAATGAAATAATCTGCACGATTCACGCAAGGCAACTTTGTGGCGTTGCAGGACACAAACGCAAAAAACATTTTCACGAAGTTTTTGCGAAGTTTCTGCCAACAACTGCAATGCGATGCACTGAAAATAAATTTTTTTTTTTGTAGAAATCTTGGACTCCATGCACGTAATATGAGAATAAAAAACCAAATATCGTGTCAATAGTGCGTAAGACACACGCACATGCATACAAATCACTCGGAAATATTCATACAAATAAGAATGTGTACGCGCATAATACAGCAATATACAAAATCTATACAAATCTACATGCATACATGTTTGCATACAAAGACTTACATTCAAATATATATACATGTGTGTGTGTACGTGTGTGTGTGTGCGTGTGTGTACGTGTGTGTGTGTGTGTGTGTGTGTGTGTGTGTGTGTGTGTGTGTGTGTGTGTGTGTGTGTGTGTGCGTATATCAACGTATAAACACGTGTGCATCTCATTAGAGAGTAAAGCATCACTCAAGGTCACATGTGACAAGTCACGTGAAGGTTACGTCACGTCCGAAAGGTCATACGAAGGTCACGTCACGGTTGAAGGTCAAATTTGAGATGAGCAGCTCTGACATCTATTGAGCCATTTAAAAATTATTTGTCATCGGGTTTGCTTAGTCTTGTCGTCGAAACAACGTCTCTCTCTCTTTCTAGTTCTCTCTCTCTCTCTCTCTCTCTCTGTCTCTCTCTCTCTCTAAATAAATAAAAATTAATTTATAAACTCGATGCAATTAGTTTTATCTTGAAAGTTTGAAATTTATCTAGTCAACGCGATAATTTTTTTATTTCATAATTTTTCAGTACCTAGGAATGACGTCATCAATGACATCATCATTATTTTATTACGTCGTCATCATCTTTATCATCACTACATCATCGAAATAAAAGGAGGAGGTCTGTTACCATCATCGCCGACAAACATATCATAACAGCCAATGATATATATATCATTGCAAAAATCAATGATATCTATCATTATCACTAGCTTCATCAAAAAGATGTTTGTTATCATTATCTTAATCATTCGCAGCATTATTTCTAGTAAAGTCTAGTTTGATATCATAAATACCAAAGTCACGATCGTCATCAGCAACGTCATCAACAGCTTCATCATCGTCATCATCACTAAGAAAATCGGGAGGGATTTTCGCATTTTCACAAGCTTATGAAAATTATTATCTTTGAATTCATTACCCTGACCACCGTCATCATCGTCATCGTCATTATCGTCTTCATCATCATCATCATCACCGTCACCAACGTCATCATCATCATCATCACCAAGCAACAACATTTTCACGTTGATGTAATTTTGTGTTCCCTTCTTACGGGACTTTGGCATAGAGTGAGTGCATGTTTGTTTACGATGACGATGATGATGATGATGGTGGGGTGCTGCTGATGATGGTGATGATGTTGATGATGATGATGGTGGGGTGATGATGTTGATGATGATGATGATGGTGGGGTGATGATGACGATGATGATGATGATGATGATGATGATGATGGTGATGATGATGATGGTGATGATGATGATGATGGTGATGATGATGTGGTGAGGATGATGTGAATGATAACGACGTTTGTAATGATGATGATGAATGATACTGGTGGCGTTGCTGATAATGATGATGTTGATGATGGTGGTGATGATATGAAGATAACGATGACGAAGATGGCGAATGATGTTAGTGAAAGTGATGACGGTTTTTAAGAAGATGATAATGCTGATGGTTACGTTATGATTATGAAAATGATGATATGTTGTTGTTGTTGTTGTGTAGTTGTGGCTGACTTTGTCTCGACCATTACTTTCAGACGACGTTACGTTTTGTTATTAATTATTTATTGCTCTGTTTGCTGATTGTTTAGCTAGCCTTTAACATTTTTTGCGAACGTGAGGTAGTTATGTTGCTGTAAAATTGTTGTTGTTGTTGTTGTTTTTGTTGATGTTGTTTATATTGTTGCGTTTTTGTTTTTGTTTTTTTTGTTGTTATGTTTGTTGTTATGTTATTGCTGTGTTGTTATGTGTTTGTTGTATTGTGGCGTTAAAGTAGGATCATTTTGTTTGTTAAGGCTAATTTTACAGAAGTTTCACTTGAAAAAGTTTGTTGTTTCGTTTGTGATTCAGTAATTTCAGATGATAAAACCCACAAATTATTAACTATTATTTAACTATTGATTTCAATAAGAAAGTTCTTATAAGTTTTTTATACCTCAACTTGATCTTCGTTCAAATTTATAATTTTGAAACATTTAAATGTAAAAAAAATTTAAATAACTCAAATTGAATTGCTAATTAATTTACTTAAAATCATTGACTATTTAGTTATTATTTAACAGTCAGAGTCCATTTTTAAACCACCCCCAAAAAATAGTTCTATACTTTTCTGATGATGGAACTTCGTTGCAGTAATTTATTCTTCCTTATGTTAGTTTGCTTCCTACAACTACTTTGGAACAATTACAACTACTGCGCAACTGGGCTGACATTCCTGTTTGGAAGGTTTGCATAACGCATAAGCATAATGCTTCTAACATTAACTATTTGTAAGTTGATAAATAGAAATAAGTTGGCTGAATAAAAGAACGAGTGAAAGAATTTATTGCAAAATAAAGAAATGAATGAAAAAAATTTGAATTAATAGATAAAGAAGTGAAGGAATGATCTAACTAGCGAAGTAACAACAAATGAATGGATATAGGAACGAACGAACGAGTGAACGACAGAGTGAATAAGCAAGCGAGTGAATGAATGAACGAATTGTTGAAAAAATGAATGAATAAGAAAATAGCGTAATGTCTATTTTCTATTGTCTGTTTACTACTACTTTAGGTAATAAAAATCCAAACCAGTCATGATAAAAAATGTGATTCTTTCATTATTTTCATTTTGTAATTTTAAAAAAACTAGAAATTTCTTGTTGAATCATAGACAGATTTAAAATTATTAGGCTTACCATTATTTATTAAAGAATCAACTATGATCTGCAAAGGATGAACTTCTTTTGTTCGCAAGAACAATGTTGAATTCTTTGTTTCTTAGACTCTCTCACATAGACATCTATATATGTAGTAAACGTAGTAAACCTGGACGGCCAACTGAAATCCCAAAAAACCACGTCCGAAACCATCGAATTACACAAATGTGTAAAAAACTTGAAATGGAAGAAAATATAATCAATTCTTCACTGCAAGAGATTGTTAAATACTAATTAAATGACTAGATAAATAGCTCGGAGAATGTTTACCATCAGGGTTTTTAATAAATTTCATCGATGATGTCCTGATTGTCGACAAAATAAAAGTTGAAAGTCAACCAGCCATTGATACTGTCATTAAAATTTTTCAGGACAAAATAGTAAAATTATGTTCTTGCTGGAAATTTACAATCTGATGTTCTCAAATCAAGGTTTGGTTGGGGAGGCAGATGGCTGGCAGCAACTGTTACATATCTTGCAGACAGGCTTATGGAAGTAATAAACAAATTCGTGCGTTATCATTTCTTTAGCATACCAAATTTTCATTGTGGCTCTTGTGCAGGAGTCGACATTAGTAAAGTTGGTTATTGTATCGTTGCATTTTCGTTAATTTGATTTACTCGATTATTTATTTAGTTAGGTTTTAATAAAGGGGAATTAATAATATATCTGTTGTTGCGTTCAGTTAATATCGAACCCGTTACAGTACTATTTGAAAATATTTGATTATATTTCAGCTTATTTGAATAAAAATTTATTCAATGAGTTTTACAATAAATCATGTCACATGGTTTGTGCATTCACTTTGAAAAGAAAAATTATTTTATTTATTCAACTCTTTGTTACGACAATCCCCAGACCAATCTCAATGAATGAATGAATGAATGAATGAATGAATGAATGAATGAATGAATGAATGAATGAATCAATCAATCAATCAATCAATCAATCAATCAATCAATCAATCAATCAATCAATCAATCAATCAATCAATCAATCAACCAATCAATCAATCAATCAATCAATCAATCAATCAATCAATCAATCAATCAATCAATCAATCAATCAATCAATCAATCAATCAATCAATCGGTCGGTCGGTCGGTCGGTCGGTCGGTCGGTCGGTCGGTCGGTCGGTCGGTCGGTCGGTCGGTCGGTCAATCAATCAATCAATCAATCAATCAATCAATCAATCAATCAATCAATCAATCAATCAATCAATCCATCAATCAATCAATCAATCAATCAATCAATCAATCAATATAATGTGTCTATGAATACATGTGGGGTGTGTGTGTATGTGTGTGTGTGCGTGCGTGCGAGAGAGAGACATTTATAGTTATATACGTTATGTGTTATAAAAAGACATGACTATATAAAATCAAGAGAACAAAGCACCAAACCATTTGGCTCCTGCAGAATTTATTAAGTTTCACATATTATTTTCACCATAAATAAACAACGTTCAATTACACAAATTGAAATTTTATTTTAAATTTTCAAACATGATCATAATTTTGTTGTCAGCATTGATAGTTTTTGTTGGACCGGTTCGTGGACTCACGTGTTACAATTGTCCGAACAATGCTGGCTGCACCACCACTATCGAGTGTACAACTTCTTTCTGTACAATTTATTTTGCAGGTTATAAATCTGTATATTTATTATTTATATTTATATGACATTTTGAGATATTTGCTAAAATTTGTATTTTTAATTTTGTTTGCAGAGTCAGTTTTTTCATATGGTTGCACTGATACTCAAAAATCTAATGATTGTACTATGCTGGAAACTGCTCAAGACTGCACATGCAATACTCCAAGATGCAACACGATCACACCAAGACCATCAACAGTTACGGTCAGTGTGCTTTGTTTTAATTTCAACTTTTCAAGAATTTTTTCATACATTTAGACAACGACTGCCATCACGAGCAGCACAACAACCACTTCAGCAGGAGTGACAGCTGCACAAACGTCATTTACATCAACAACCATGACAACATTAACAACGACACCAACAACAGCCATTTCATCAAAAGCATCTGCTGAATCTCTGTCTACTGCATACATCATTCTTCTGGTTGCCGTCAACGCTATCATTCTCGGAAGTTGCGGTTTGATTGCTTGTTGTGTCTACAAAAACAGAGAGAGACTTGTTCAACTTGATTCGGACTTTGAAGACGATAAAGAAAATTAATTTTTCCTATTTGGTTAACTATTTTTAACATGACGGTATGAGTTTCTTATCGGCACGCAACATGAAATTAAGAAAGGTTGATAAATTGCAATTTATCTGGCTTTATAGAAGTTAATTTTTAATAATTGATTATTTAATTAGATCTGCTATGAGTGAAAAATAAAAGTTAGAAAAATTAGTGAGAATAAATGGAAGTTTGCTTCAAATTATTTCGGTTTATTTTGAGCCAAAGTGTTGAGCGGAAAATTTCATTTGATATTTTACAATTTTGATGCAATTACTCTTTAGCAGAACTGAAAAACATAAATAAAAATAAAAAAAATTTCAAGGGAAAGATCTTAAATTATTTATAAAGTTGACAGCTTTTTTTCTAATCAAATTTGCCTAAACGTTACTGTCGAAACATTTTTAAGATGATATAAAGATTGTTTTTCAAATGAATAACCTTATAAAAGCTATCCAGTATCCATAGTTAGAGAAAAAGCATCAGCTCCAGATGTTTCGTTTTTGTTTAGACGATATGCTTTATTTGGAAAATATGTTTAACTTTTTGGCCGTGTTCCTATTCACCGATGGTCTAATCTTTGAAATGTTGTTTCAAACGTACATTTTCAAGGATGATTTTAAACTGAAACTTGTTATTAATGATAAACTTTTTAATAGCATAATAATTTTACTGAATAATAAATTATTTTAAAAATTCACTTAGGTCAAAAATATATAATTCCTCATTATCTTTGTGTGTTATATTCCAGATGCAAATTATGCTTTATTTAATAATTAGTTATCAAAATGAGAATAATTGTTACGAAATTTTCATTAATTTGTTAATTATAATTGTGTATAATTACGTGAAAATGCAAAATTGGTTATATGATTGTATACAATTACATTCATGCATTACATGCTCAAGTATGCCCTTTTATGAATTTAAATATTCAACAGTAATTCAGCAGTTTTGTTTTCCAGTTTTATTAATAACATTTGATGTTAATTTTGTTTTTTGCTTTTATTCTAACATTTTTTTCATTCAAATATTAACACATTTATATATATTTATATATATATATATATATCTTGGAGGCTGACAACTCGCATAAATAACAAGAATTTTCTTAACGATGTGAAATGTAACAAGTTTTTTAAAAACATATTTTAAAAACAAAATTGGTGTTGTTAATGTTTTTTCTTTCAAAACACCAAAACAATTTGAAGTCTTTGAAGTGTGGGTTTGGAAAAGAATGGAGGGAACAAGTTGAACTGAACGTCGCACAAACAAATAATTCTGAAGTGGATGAAATGATTATGGTTATGATTATGAGTATGGTTATAACTTATAAGCACCATAAAAAATGATAAAAAATGGCAAAAAAATTGAATTAAACACGTGCTAAAAAGCAAATCAAATCTATCCAAAGTCATCATGGAAACTCGCATGGATGGGAAAAGAAAAGGAAAACAGAAGTAGATCATTTCGAATTGATATGAAAAGAAAAGATGCTTAAATGAAACTGAGCGGAAAACTGGTGTTCACCTTCAAATAACTTCTGTTGTAGCCAATATAACAAATTCTCCCTCCTATTTTAACTTTCTTTGATGCTTTTTAATCAGTCAGGTCACAAAAATCATTATCGATATCGCAATGAAATCAATTTGAAATTTTTTTTTTAATTATTGATAAAATTTTTAAATTGTTGATAAAAATAACTATCATATATAGTGTAGTAAAACGTTTAAAATTTTCTGAGAGAATTCAAAATAATTTGAGATTACACCATAACACAATTGTACAATTTGAATGTGTAAATACAACATTATAAATGTATTATAACTACGTGTATATATCTATCTATTTCCTTATTTAGTTCTGCCTGTGTATGATATTTTGTCAAATTTATTTGATAGGAATTGAATATAACCTTCATACCGGCTGATTAACTACCATGCAGTAAAATAACTACTGTTGACACCATTTCCTCCAACGATTTCGCAACGAATTGCCCATACCATATAATTAGAATAAACTCTTTCAATCAATGTTTAAATTTTTATATTGTCATTTATTTTTTCGTTTTTGATTCTGTACTAATTTTCGTGTCAGATACAATAATTTAGTTTTTAAGTAAATTTTCATTTTCGTAGCTATACACAAACATGCCTACCTGTTGCATTAAATGCATTAAAAATTGCATTATTAATAAATAGAAATGAGAAAATTTCTGATGCATCTTTTCACAGGTTTATTTTCAAATTAACTTCACACTAAAATAAATGTAACAATATCCCTATACTCATTGAATAGAACTATTTTGTTTTATAATTACATATATTTTATTTTATAGACTATTATAATCTATAATGCTATCATGGATTACCATTTTATTATTAAAAGCAATACTTAAGAAATGCACAAGTTTCTGTAACAGTTTATAAAATTTCAGATTTCCTTAAAATATAAAAATGCAAAACGATTGGATTAAGTGCATCAGACAGGAAATAAATGATTTCAAATGGCTTCCATCAAAAAATGCAAGAATATGCAGTGACCATTTCTGTAATAAAGATTATAAGGGTTATGATGGAGAAAGGAAGGTAATGCTGAGGGAAGCATTCCCATGTTTTCAAGTTAGTTATATTTATATGTCATCAGTTACAAAAGGAAGCAATTCACATCATCATTGTACATTGCAACATTCTTATCTATACAAAAAATATAAAATGCATTCAACAATATTCCATGTATTTTATTAAAACTTAGAAAGGGCATAATGACATTGTGAATAATATACCCTGCTTAGGACTGGGATCATCATCATCATACCAATCACCATTACAAGTAGAGTCAATTTTATATTAATGCTTAACAAGTTAACTAAATTGGCATAATCAAGTTTTTATATGAAATACACATCAAGTATTTAATGTAACAAATAAATTAACAGAAAAATTTCTGGAAAAGTTTAAAAAAATTAGAACATATGACTCTGATCAAAAATCATTCGCGTTGACACTGCATTTGTATGGGCATAAGGCATATGATTATCTTTGGACAAATGGCTTACATCTTCCTCACACTAAAACATTAAGAAAGTAATCTTGTCATACCTGTTCAATAATTTTAATAAGATTGTTTTAAGTAACTATTCTCAATGTCATTTTATTAACACTACATTAAGAGGTGGCTACAAAACATTGATGGTATGCCTGGGGTGATTTCTACAAACCTTATTGACTAATGGTGATGGGGATCCTCTGGAACTGTAGGATCATGACATTCAATCTAGTCATGGATTGAGAAATCAATCTTTGATATATTTGATAACAAACATTTATTATAATATAAGAATGAAAAAAGATGTAGGTGTAAGGCAAAATGTTACTGGAACTATTATTTTGAGCAATTTATGATTTATTTTTTTATTTATGACTTTATCCATTTTCAATGATACCGATATTTTTAATTATTATTATCCAAATTATACTCATGCCTATATAAATTAATTTGATTGTGGCTATTTCCATGCTTAATTATTTTATTTACTTGCCATAGGTATGCACAGCATTTAATAAATTAATGATAATAATTAATAACACAACATTTTAAGTGCATAAAATATAATAAATTAAAAGTACAATTTTTACAAACCTCATTGGTTATGGTGATGGGGATTCTTTAAAACTGAATGATCATGATCTAACAAGTCATGGATGATGAATCACTGGAATCACACATTATCTTTAATAAATTTAATAACAACATGTACTACAATTTAAGAATGAGGAATATTTTGTAAAACATTAAATGAAGAAAAATTTAGTTTGAATCACTCATAATTAATAAATTTTAATTAAATTGCAAGTTAGCTTGGGAGTTTGAAGCTTGAATTGAACAAATTACAAAAGTGTTTATTTTATTTTTATTCCCAGACCTAAGCATTGTAAATAAAAATTTTAAAACCAATCAAGCAATAGAATTTAGGATCTTAGGAACAAGTGCTGCTAGTCGTTAGGTAGTTAGTAGTATGTAGTAGTGTAGTGGTTTGTAGTTTCTAGTAGTCTAATCTGTTAATGTTCGTTAGTGTTATCTGTTATTTATTTCAATTAGTAATTAGAATCAGTAGAGTTTAGTTTTAGCTTAATTATTAGAGTTTAGTTAGTTACAGTTAATGAGTTAAGTGTTGTTGGTGGTTCACAAAAAATTTTTTTATTTAAAATGCAAAAAGATACTTAACCGTCATACAGCAATATCTATCCTAAAACAGCATCTAGTATCACCTTTTAAAACAATTTGAAATTTTAAATAAAAGCAATATTCCGAAATTAGTAAATATACGATCGTAACTTTTGACTTGGGCGATAAAAAATCACCCCCCAAATTTCCCTCCAGAAGTAAGCTCCTTGTTCGACCGTCAAAAATGAGTGAAGGCCGTTATATTTATTCTAATTATATCGAACAACTAATAAAATCTATATTAATTAATTAATTAATTAATAATTAATTAATTATTACCTAATACCCATACTCATATAAATAGAATATCTATCATTTATAAATAATCTAATACTAAAGATATACCCATAATCAAATACATACGATTACTCAAGTTAGATCATAACATGTATTGAAAGTATTATACTAAAGGACTTCCTCTTTCAGGATGTTTTTTTCTATTTCTTTTAGTCCAGAAGATTTACATTCAATTATTAAAAATGAAATCATAGTAAGCCTAATATTAATATAAGCCTAATATTAATAGTAAGCCATTAAGGAAATAAACGTTTTCAACAATATCTAGTTGTCCTGCTTTTCAAAAGATTCACAACAAAGACCAAAGGCGTGATCATAGCCTATAAGTGCTAAAACGCGTAAGACTGCAGAAAACCGGAAAAAAATTAGTGTTGGGTGTTGTTGAACCGCACATCCCTAATCTAAGCATGTGACGACTTACTATATATAGCTTCAACACAAAGACAACAGCCTTTCTTCTTGCGACATTTTACGATCGAACTTCTCTTTGTCTAACTGCATTGCCGAACACGTTTTCGTTTATTTTGTATTACGTAAATAAATACGTTATAAACATTCTTACTTGTTGTTTCTTATATCTATGGAAACTCGCAACAAATTGGTGACCCCGAACGCGATGGCTTGCGAAACCACGACAAAGAGAACAGCGACGAGAGCCCCACTTCAATTAAACACATTCTGCACGGCGAACCCCAAAGCGTGGTTCACATATTTTGAAAATGTGCTTAAGGGCCGAGGTTTCTCAGAAGATAAATGGGGTAAACAAGTATGAAACCACGCTTCCTTTTGTTTACATAGAATAATATTGAAAACTTTAAATTTGGCTTTCATTAATATTCATGACCAGCCGAAGCGCTTTATTTTTTTTTCAATTTGTGATTTTTTTAACCGAATCGTTTCATTTTTTTATATTTGTAATTTTTTATAAAATTCTAATATCATTATTTATTTATTATTTTTAAAATATGTTATAAACATGAGAACTATTTGTAATTTAATTTGGACATTATATTTTCATATAAATAAGGAAACAAAAGTATCGTCTAATAATTATCGTTAGTTAATAAAAAAATTCAAAAAAGTTTCAAAATTTTAAACTGCATAATAATGTCGTATAAGTTCCAGGGCTTTTTGGAATCGCTTTTTTCTTTCTCCTATGGTGCGCATCCACATAAATTCGTCAAGATATGATTGTACGTGAGCATCGCACGTACCATTCATTCTCATAAATTTTTGTTTGGCGCATCGCCACAAATTCTCCACTCCATTTGTATGCACTCCGTCTACAGCCCGGAATGTAATGGAGTGATTTACTGTTTAGTGGGCTAGACCGGTTACGGCTGTTATACTGTTATAAGCAGCCCATTGATCCGTCCAAACTGTTGTACCTAAAATTATTGAAATCGAACTATATTTCATAACCAACAAAAATGAATTTAAAAATATTAAACTTTATAAAACCAACAGGGCAGAACATGTCGCTGTATCAGCGTGGCAGCATCTCGTTTATTCACTTCCACCAGAAAGGCATCTTTTGTTTGCGTATCGATGCTTCCAAAAACCCAGCGTGTCCTAACTGGACGTGCATTTCCGTTCCTCGATCTTTTGCAGATGAAATGCAGCTTTCATCTATCTGAACGATGTGTCCGGGGCCACCTATTCGTGCAGGGTTATCACGAGCCCAGTCAAAGCATAGATCTCGATGCAAATTGAACCAGTCTGGTAATGTATGCCCGACGTCCAAATCTAAAATCGACGCAACCGTAGCCTGGCTAACGTCGTACATAGACCAGAAATACGTCATCTGTTTGAATTTAAAACAATTCGCATCATCATTCTTAAAGAAATTACATTTTTCTATAAACAATGGAAAAAAATCTTACCAAAATACAATTTGTTAAGGATAATTGGCTATGGCTGTAGAAACTTCCATGCCTAATTGTTTTTGTAGCGCGGCACCTGGAGTTTCTACACCTCCACAAGTAACCATCTGCCGTTAATGCACTTTCTGCAAACCTTTTGTTTTATTATTTTTGAAAAAAAATCAAAATCTGACAAACGAGAAAACTGTACAGCATGCAAGGCAGTAGTATGAAATGATAACAAAAAGCAGTTAACGGAGAAAAAACGTTTTAAGCATGAAAAGTATGCAAACCTCATGTCTGCAAGACAGCGGCATGTCATCGTGGCTGCTATCAAACCATGCTGTTTGGCCCACCTCACAGTATCTTCTTTCTTTAAAATATAATCTATCAGTTCTAAAAATTTCTTTCCTTCAACTGAGGGGTATGCAGCCATTTTTAGCGTAAATAAGCGATAAATTTTTATTAATGAAAAATATAAATGAATGCAATTGAAGAATAGAAGAGAAAATAGCAAAAGGAAAAGGAAAGAATATTATATATTAAAGTTCATATAAAAGATTACACAGCTTAATTATTACATTTAATTTAATTTTTTTTTATATTTTATTTTAATATATTTTATTTATATTTTAATATATGACCTTATTTTATTTGACATCTAAATTATTAATAAACATTTTAAAATATAAGATAATATATTTGTTAAATAATTTACTATAAAATTACAATAAAATGAAGCGCGTCGGTTGGTCATGAATATTAATGACGGGCGGAGCCAAATTTAAAGTTTTCAATATTATTCTATGTAAACAACAGGAAGCGTGGTTTCATACTTGTTTACCGATGAATGGTACCCCACGCTGGTCGAAAGCCTACCCATGGATGTCATCATAGATGTGGAGACGGAATTGGCGTCGGCACAAACTTACACCTCACTGAAGCGCGTGTTAACGCAGAGGTATTCGGTTTCTGACGAAGAAAATTTGCGCACGTTGCTCCGAGGCGTGGCCATGGAAGACAGAACGCCATCACAACTATTGAGGCACATGCAAAGACTGTGGGGGGCAAACAATATAGACGAAAGCATTTTGAAACAATTGTGGTTGGACCAGCTACCATTCGCAATACAAATGCATCTAGCAGTCTCAACCGACGAGTCGCTACAAAGGTTAGCAATCATAGCTGACCGAATGCATCAAATATCCAATCGAAATGGTTCTACCACCATAACACACAACGCTGTACCGAAGAGACAACGACTAAGAGAGATGAGGTATTTGCATTCAGGCGCAAACATCAACAACAACAAACGAAAACAAAATTCCCATCTAGAGCAGCAGATGGTGAGGAGACAGATGTTTGCTGGTACCATAAAACGTATGGGGACAGAGCAAAAAAGTGTGCGAGACCATGCAACTTCAAAGCAAAAGTCGCCAAGTCGTCAAACTACCAGGCCAGTTGCTAATGGCGGCGGCAACCTCTGGCCACAACACTTTTAGTCGCCTACATTATGTACAAACATCAACAAACAAAAGTAGTGACAAACAACAACAAACAGCCGCAAAAACAACAAGACACCACATCAACATTCAACAAATCGTGTCACCTTTTCTACGTCACCGATAACATTTCGAAGACAAGGTTTTTGGTCGACCCAGGAGCCCAAGTAAGTATCATACCTTCACGACAACACCTCCGAAGACCCAAATCTGACTAAAAGCTGCAAATGGCACCACCATCGACACATTTGGACAACAGCTCGTAACCATTGACCTCGGTTTACGACGTAAATTCATTGCAAACGTCACACAGTCAATATTGGGTGCCGACTTCTTGTCACACTTCGATATTGCAGTCGACATGAGGAGACACAAAATTGTTGACAACATCACGACGTTACAGATACAGGGGGTTGTTGAACGCTTCAATATAATCTCTGGCGTCAAACCATACATTGCTTCGGACAACAACTTTGGTAAAATCATTGACAAATTTCTTAAGTTAACGATGCCTGTCAACAACAACAAAAATGAAAACAAGATACAACACCACATTGTGACTTCTGGACCACCACATCATATGGCCCCACGACGATTGCACCCAGAGAAGTTGCGAGCCGCCAAAGCCGAATTCGAATACATGTGTCAACTCGGAATCATAAGACCATCAAACAGTCCTTGGGCATCACTACTTCATATGGTTGCAAAGTCATCAGGAGATTGGAGGCCTTGTGGAGATTACCGCGCACTCAACAACAGGACCACACCTGATCGATATCCAGTTCCACACATCCATGATATCGCTCACAGCCTGGAACAGGTGCGATGGTTTACGAGGCTAGATCTCGTACGGGCTTACCACCAGATACCGGTAGCAGAAGAAGATATCCAAAAAACTGCGGTAACAACACCGTTCGGTCTGTTTGAATTTGTGAAGATGCCGTTCGGGCTGAGAAATGCCGCACAGACTTTTCAAAGGTTCATCGATAGTTTTTGAGAGGGCTACCTTTTGTCCACGCATACATTGACAACATACTAATATCTACGTCGACACAAGCACACCCAAATCAATCCATCGACACCAACATTCCATCACCCCGGAGAACCACAAGATCGGGAAGAACAGTTCACCTCCCATCTCGATATCTTGATTAGCATCGATCAACAGCTTGCGCTGATGATCTGGTAGGGGAATATTGTTGAACCGCACATCCCTAATCTAAGCAATACAACACCCAACACTATATAAAATAGTGTTGGGTGTTGTATTGGTTACTTTATCTAACTTTTCAGGTTTGAGTATGATGCTATGCTATCCATATAAAGTTTATACATTAAAATGGAATAGGTAACATTCTTGAAGATTTTTTCATCCTGCTTCTTGCTATAGTTTGTTGGTTTATTTATATATAGTTTAAGTTTGTTGACCAGACTGCTGATCATCATACTTAAGTGGGTCATTATAATTATTATTTTAAAAAATGTTCAAGACTAGCTATCCTTTTATGTCTGCTACAAAAGTTAACTAATAAACAATTAAACATATGAATATATGTTTAATACAAAGTTCAACTCTCTGTCGAACCACTGTGACTAAATATGTTGCTAGTTATTGATTATAGTTTTCCATCTTCCAGATATGAATATTCGGTGTACGAAAAGTTTCATAAGACTAAACTTGTATCAATACCCTGTATATGGTAGGTACCAATCTGCGTGTCTCAATCAATCTACGAGTTTGAATTTTCAAATAATAGAGCACAAATTTTGATTAGTACATTCAGTAATAAAAATATTAACATTTTGTGACAATTTTTTCAACAATAATTAATAATTCCCTTTGTAGGGAATATTTTTTCTTCTCTATAATTTCACTGTCACTACAAATTCAAATAAATTTATCAAACTGCTCGTTCTTGCTATTATTAAATTTCAAAACTATATATATATGTGTTTGTGTATGTATGTATATATATATATATTAATATATAGGCATTAATACAAAATGTGTAAAAAAAAGAGACAGATTTAGTTTTCACGAGATTGGATTATATAAATTTGCGACAATATAACCAATGAAGTTTTCGATGGCCTCATAATGTATGAAATGATAACTACTGAGATTGTCTTGATGGTGGGGATGATGACTTGTGGCTCTTCTGACATTTTCTGCTCAATCACGTATTGAGGTAAATTTCACTGGCAATGTTTTTTCACCATATCTTAAAATTTGTTCTTTTTGAAAAAATTTTTTCTCAAGCGTTAAAAATGGAAATACTTGATTTCAAGATCGTGAGAACGAATATTATTTCACCTGCACACCGTATTTGGTGTCGCCAACAAACTGCAACAATCTCACCACCTTTGGGGAATGTAGTTGCAGTGAAAACGTGTGCAACTTCTTCAATAGAACATCAAAAGATGAGGTTACTTAATTTTGTTGCAAAAATTTATTTTTTATTTCATTATATTATTTGTTCTTTTTTTCTAAATTTGAGACGTCGACTGCTGGACCAAGTGCTACAACAACTTCGACCCCAACAACAGCAACAACAACGCTTCAACCAATTACCACTTCTAACCACACCACCACCATTACCACTACCAACAACACAACTGAACCACCACTGGTTAGCCCAAACGCCACCATGAGCCTCGTTGTTGGTGGGATGGCCATTATATTGGGCTGTGTTTTGCGAAAAACCAGAGCTGCGTAGACTCATGCGTACCTAAGTGAACAGCGTGTGTGTGTGTGAGTGCGTGTGTGTGTAATTTTGTGTGTGCGTGTGTGAGTTATTAACTGACGCTCATCTTTATTGATAGTTTACCAAATTAAAATCGTTTGACAGAAAAGTGTGGATACTGCTGAAAAAATAAATTTGTTTCTATTTGTGTGTCTCTTTATATGCAATGACATTAACTTCTAGCGAATACCTTGGGCATGTGTTTGTGTGTTCGGGAACGCTAATTATAACTGTACTAGTGGGTTAACATATCTTGTGACGATCAATTGATCGTTCTGTTAGTCTGGTTTTTTTATGCAGGTGCAATTGCTGTTCTGTGTGTGTGAGAATATAAAATATGCAAGACGATTTGTGTGTGCGTTCGTGTGTGTGTGTGTGTGTGTGATGTATCTGTTGATGAAATTTTTTAACAATTAATCAAGAAAAATATTTCCAGCTTTTCTTAATATTAAAACTTGTTTCAAGTCATGACACGCACACACACACGCACACACACACACGCACAAACACGCATATAAACATAAGACACTTTGTTGTAAAATTTGTGATAATTACGGTATAACAATTCCCTCTATTACTTTTGTTTCAAATTTCACTGCATTTCAATACAAAAAGACAACAAATTGCAGTAGTTTAATAATTTTATTGTTAATTTCTATTGCTAAGTTGTATGAACTTTTAATAAAAAAAATAATTTGAATTTATAACCAAAGTGTAAAGCATCGTTTTAATTACTTTAATTTATTTAATCGTCAAATTAAAAAAATCTTGAAATTAAAATATTTCTTGGATATGGAAACTTCTGGGTTGGATTGATTCAAGGATTCACTCAGTTTAAACTGTGTTAAAAATAAATGATGTTATTTAGAATAAATCTATGCAATTTAAATAAAAGGATGAGTCAACAGATAGAATAAACTTTACAAACGACTGCTAAAAATAATGATAAATTTGTTTTCAATTTTATAGAATTTTAAAAAAATGTTTCTGCAGAGGAGGAAGCGTAAGCCAAAAACCGGCTCTAAGTAAGGAATGTTTAATGTTTGGAAAGTTTCAGAAACATTCATTATTTCGAACATTTATATGTCTACCTATAGATAAAGCTTTGTTTTTAAAAACTTTATTCGATATATAGACCAAAGTTAACATTTAAAAAATCATTTCTCGGCTTCCATTGTATTTTTATATCAATTTTAAAGACTGTTTCTTCAATTGTTAATGTTACAACGGCAATTTCTGAGCAGTTAGTAGCGTGTCGTCATTCAATTAAACCGCAGAAGTCCTTCCTTCCCAGCAGTTGTGAGAGAAAGTCATTGATGCTTATTGTTTTTTATTTTTTTTCTTTTGTCAATACCCACTTACTCTAGTGCGTGTGTACGTTCGTCTATTTTTCGTTCATTGCTAGTTCATAAAAATATATAGATTGATTTCGTTTAAAAATTTATTCTAATAAAAAATTATTAAACATTGTTTAAATGTTTGAATGTTAACATTTCATGAAAAGAATGAAATGTCATCTACGTTGAAATGTTTGAAAAGATCTATGTGGGACGCAACCTGTTCAACGTACTCCAGCACATAGCCTCATCCTCAAACATATTGAACCTCGTAGAAACTCCAGCCAGGGCTGGTGTTCACCTTCAAATAACTTCTGTTGTAGCCACGCAGATGAGTGTTCAGTTCGCAAACTGTTCCGCTGAAGTTAATCGAATCACACTGGCCTGGCAGACATCCAATCAGACATCTCATCTTGCCTACAGCGGTCATTACGCGGGAAGTATAGCCAGTCAAACGAGTGTTTGAGTAACGTTTCCAAATTTTTGCTTGAACAAAATAATATGATTTTTTATACCTGTAGTCTCTTTTATAAAATATAAAAACTTACCGTTTGGGTTCTTAGCAGCGTAAACTTCCAACTCACAAATTGTGAACCAACCAGTGCCACTAATAGGTTGTTGCGCAATAACGTAGCGATACGATGGCAAGTTGGCGTAACATTTCAATGTTAACTTGCTACTAACCACTGCCTTGTACTTGTACTGACCACACAGTGGGTAGGAACCTCTCACTACTTCTGATCCATTCGGGAAATAGTTCACGGAAGTGAGGCCGATTATAAAATTATCCAGTCTAGCAACTTGAAATATTTCAATGTTATAATGAGAGTTTAGATAGTTAACCGAATTTTGGATATTGCATTAACAACAAAGAAAATAGTAAAAAAATTGAATGAACCTGTAATAACAATCTTTAGGTATTAATAAGCAAACGTACTTGATGATGCTTAAGAATAACTTAAGAAGCATACACCCTCAAAATGCAAGCGCACACGTGCTAACAATCTTCCTTCCGTCACAGCTCACCGTTGCAGTCTCTGGAGAAGAGGTTGACAACATCGACGTAATAATCACTGACCAGGTCGACAACTGCCCAGTTCGGACCACCAGCAGGATCGTTTGAGTGGAAACAGTGTCCCGCTGTTAACGTAGGATTTGCATCTCCGTCGACTAATTTGTCTGGATCACATGGCACGTTCGATCCAAGAGTGGAACTGCTTGTTGCAGGTCTGCCTAGGGCCAAGTTCCCGAGACATGTGACTCCAGGCAGTGTTGAAAAAATTGCGGTGACTGTGATGACAGAACCTTTCAATTTTAATTGTATTGGATTATTTTAGGAAAAATTGAGTGAATCGATGAAACATAATTCATTTATCATATCTTTATAAGTATAAAATATGAAGCTTTCATCTAACTAATGAAAAGTGGCAGGTTGCAAGAAGGACGCCAACAATTATTTAGTAACATTTATTTAGTTTTTCGAAGCTTTTTTGAAATTTAATTACTTTATAATTACCCCGACAAGTGAAAAAGTTAATGCAACAATCTTTTTATTATATATTTCTTTCTCTTTATATATATATATATATATATAAATAATGTAATATAATATAATATAATATAATATAATATAATATAATATAATATAATATAATATACAAAATAGGCTTGAACGATGGAATTCATTCGCACATGTAGGAAGGTTGAGTGCATAATCTTTGTTAATTTGTTTTTACATTAAGGCAAAGAATAGAACAAATCATTACTAATTTTTATTTTATGAGGCAATTGTTGATGTTGATTAAATATATTTTGTGGCAATTGTTGATATTGATTAATTGTGTTTTATGAGGCAATTGTTAATGTTGATTAATTGTGTTTTATAAGGCAATTGTTGATGTTGATTGTTTTATGAAGCAATTGTTGATGTTGATTACTTCACCACTGGTATGTTTTCCACTGGTATGTTTTGTGGTAGATGGCAGGCTGGTAGATTGGTTGATTGTTATATTTGATCTATGGAGTTTATGATTATTTCAATCTTTTAACTTCAAAGAAAAAACTTTTTAAAAGTTTTTCTTTAATTTTTTTTTATTAAACTATAAATAAAATTTTATTATTAAACGTTAAAACATTTACAAAAATTTTATTATAAACGTTTAAATGATTAAAATGGTGAAAAAAATCATAAACAGTAAAATCATCCGGCATTATTCCGACAAATCAACTTTTCTTAATTTGTTGATTTTCAATTCGTGTCAGCATGGTCAGCTTTGCATTTCTGGTAGTTTTATCTGCATGATCACGATCGTCATCGTCACTATCATCGTCAGTATTATCATCTTCATCATCGTCGTTCACATGTTCACTGACATCATTTCCAAAATTCATCCGGTTTTTCACATCAACACTCCCATCTTCTTCTTCAATGGCTGGTAACCTGGAGTAGTTTCGCATAAATTTCTGACGATAATTTTTCCAACGACGAGTGTGAGATGATGATGCGGGGTTAAGCAGTGCTTTCAACAAAGAAAGCATTGTAGATTTTAGAAATTATTGAAGTAACTCTAGGAAAGAGGCCGTCCATAAAGAATGTCACGCTTCAAGGCAGAGAGGGGGTCCAAATATTTGTGATACTTTGTGACAAAGTGGAGGAGGTGGGGTAAACGCAAGTGTGACGTCACTTTTTTAAATAAACAAAACAATAAATAAATTTTTTGTCATATATATGCGCAAAATGAATATTAAAGTTTTCAAGCAAGCAAATAGCTCATGAATATTAATTAAAGGAAGAGTCAAATTTAAATGCCATCGTTAAAGTTTACCGCTGTGTAGATGTTAATGTTAATTATTAATTCTTTATAATTTAACTACGGTAAAGCATTTAGATATCAAACAATCGTCATATAAACTCATCATTCGTTATTTTGATACCAATAAAAATAAAATGCATAGAACAATTACATTGCTTAATGACTCTTCACTAACAGGAGGGGAAGGGGTAAGTTTTGTAGCATGCTTATTTTTAGGGGGGTTGGTCGATTTGTGACAGTCATTTATTAATTTTATTTTTCCAAAGAAGCTGAGCATTTACTTTCTAATGGGGGGGGAGAATTCAATAAGGTTTCAAAATGCTTTTTTAACGATTCGTAAAACTTAATAACGAACTTACCAATCGTTACACTTACATTGTTTCTATCATTAAATTTTTACAGATTTCATATCATACAACACACACAACACACACACACGTATCAAACTCTTAGTAAAAAAAAACATTTCATTTCCTACAAGATCGGCTAAAGTCCTAAACTCTTAACTCAAATTTTTTTAAATTAAATTTATAATTTTAAATTTTTTTAATTCAAATTCTTGGCTAGAAATGATTTTTAAATCCAGACTAATATCATCGATATAAACGAACGATTGATTGTTTGAACGAATGAACAAAGAAACGAATGAGTGAATGAAAAATAAATAGATGGAAGAACGATTAAAAGGATTGAGTGAAAAAATGAATGAATGAATGAATGAATGATTAAACGAAAACAAACGAAATTAAACCATACCTAGAAATTCGTCGTTACTGCAGTTCATTGCACCGACCACCATCTGAGCTGCCACCAAAATGTCCTGTAGACATGCCCCTTCGTTCATGTATAACACCCAACATCGTGTGTTAGGAAGCGCCGAGAAGAGCGCGTTTTCTAGACAGGAATGCAACCATCAGCAACGAGTTTGTCACATTCGAAACGAAGTAGAATAAACAAAAGCTGACTCAGATTCTGGTTTTCATAGCAATTTTAGTGAGTATTGCTAACCATTTTCATCATCACCAAAAGATGAAAAAGAAGAAGAAGAAAAAGAATAAGAAAAAAAATAAATCAAAATAAGTAGGATTCTGATTCATTATCATCATCATCAGAATAATAAGAAGAAGAATAAAAAATAAAATATGACTCCGATAAATTATCATTATCATCATCATAACAATAAAAAAAAGAAATAATACTACTAATAATAATAATAATAATAATAATAAGAAGAAGAAGAAGAAGAAGAAGAAGAAGAAGAAAAAGGAGAAGAAGAAGAAGAAGAAAAAGAAGAAGAAGAAAAAGAAGAAGAAAGTAACGGAACATGTCAGCCACCGTCAGCGACAAGTTAGTCCTGCCCACCGCTGCTTCGTTTGACGTATCAGTAGCGTTCGTGTCTAACCCCTCAACACCTCTAGCAAAGCCGACGCCGGATGCACTGCAGCACATCTCAGACAGGCTTGCGTTCATTGCCACTGAAAGAACAACTGTAGCGCGAGAGTAAACGTTTTATTGCTTACATAACGGCCATTTTTGAACTCCCATAACCAACAGCTCTACACGCTTTCGTATGCCACCCTGAATGAATGAATGATTGAATGAATGAATAAAAACTCTAATAATAATCAACCTTCAATTAATAAAGAAATGACATCTGATTCATTTGCAACCAACCAACATTCAGTATACACAAACAAAATATACAAAGAGTCAGCATTATATTTAGATACAATGCAAATCTATATAACCGCGCAACTCAATATAACTCTATATAACTATATAATTCTATATAATTCTATATAACGCTATATAACTTTATATAACCGCGCAACTCTATATAACTCTATATAACTGCGCAACTCTATATAACTCTACATAACACTATATAACCGTAAAACTCTATATAACTTTATATATTCTATATAACTCTATACAACTCCATATAGCCGCAAAACTCTATATAATTCTATATAACTCTATATAACCGCGCAACTCTATATAACCGCGCAACTCTATATAACTCCATATAACCGCGCAACTTTAAATAACTCTACATAACCGCGCAACTCTATATAACGTTATGGTATATATGAGTGGGTCAACTAAACTTCAGAATCATCCCAACTGCCATGCAATCTCCATCGCCCCAGCCCCCTTCCGAGTGACGCACCGACCACAATCTGAAGCCATTACGGAGGAAAATGAAACCACTCGACTAGCTCCCAAACTGAATGTTACACCTGCTATAAAAATAATTTTTATTTTAATAACTCTAATAAAAAATAATAATTTTTGAAATTAATATTGCAAAGGAGAAAAAAATCTAACAATTCCAACGTTTGAGACGTACATCTGACCGACTCTGCACGCAACAGCATCATCTTCCGAACGGAAAAGGATCACTCGTGAACCAACATCATCACCGGCATGTCGTGGTGTTAGAAAAAATATCATTTAAAATTTTATTAATTAACAATTGTAAAACAATATTGAGTGTAATGTGCTCTGACTGTGTGTGATGTATTGTAATGATTGGTTTGTGTAATGTAATGTAATGTTTTGTGGGTGTAATGTTTGGTGTGTGTAATGTTTGGTGTGTGTAATGGTGACGTAAAACAAAAACAAAAACACACAACAATCAGTAAGTGAAAATTATAAAGAATAGAAGTCACCTACATATACCTACCTACCTACAGTAAATTAACTCTTATGCCTTAGCCTACCTTTAATAACAATTAGCTCATCTCAAATCTTACCTACTTATGATCAATTAACTCATCTTAGGACCTAGCTTACCTATATTCAACTACACTCAAACTCATGGCGTCGTCAGCCCGGTAGAGAGGAAAAGTTTCAAGAAGGTAGAAGACAAACATGACAACAACACAAAACAAATGAATGTATTGTGAGTGTGTATTGTAGTAATGCGTGCGGGCTGTGTGTATGTGTGTATGTATGTGTGTGTAGGTATGTGTGTGTGTATGTATGTGTGTGTGTGTATGTATGTCCTGCCACCATCTGAGACGCATTGATCACCAACCATCTTCTGAGACATGCCCGTAATTTGAAGGACACGCCTGCACAAAAATATTTTTTTAATTCATAACGCAAATGAAAGTTAGTTATTTCGTGTATGCGTGCCAAGTTATGCCAAAATTTCATTTAATTCACGTTATAAATGTAAAACCGAGTTGTGATACATATCGAAATTAATATCATCAACGTCGATCAACAATCCTGCCACTACTGATGTTGCCTTTGTCACTTTTATAACTGCTACTATTATTAATAAAACTGCTGCAGCAGCTACTACTACTACTGCTACTACTACTACATTTACTAAAGTAAATGTATCAGCGCGTTATAACACATAGCAAGAAAGGCTCATCCTATTTTTTTAAAAGTTGTACACGTTCGGCTAGCCAGCCATCGAGCCGTCATACATTTTATGCATTAAATACTGCTTGTACTACTAAAATAAAACAACTACCATTACTACCACCACTACTACAACTATTACTACTATTACTGTTACTACTACTTTCGTTACTGCTGCTACTACTACTGCTGCTTCTACTACTGCTGCTACTACTACTGCTGCTACTACTACTACTACTGCCGCTAAAATTACTATTATTATTACTGCCAGAGCTTTTAAAATATATTTTTTATTATTATTATTCATTGCATTTATACAGCGCCCGTTTAAAAAAACAATTGTCACAGGCGCTTCAACATATTAAATGCTATTAAAGGCTGAACGGATAGGTTTTCAGCTGTCTCTTAAATTGACTTGGAGCAAAATCACCACTGCGCAAAGTGTTCGGAAGGCTATTCCGCAATCGTGGTCCGACCAGAGCAAAGCTTTGAGATCTAATCTTGAGGTTTGTCTTTGGAACACACAAAAAATTTGAATCAACAGACCTCAGTTCATATTTTGACAACTTTGCTCTATCATTAGTAAACAAATCGATCATATTTTGTGGTGCAACATTATTCAAAGACTTCTAAATTAATACACATATTAGCACGTTTTAAACTTTTAATTTAACTCATACGCAAGTAAAATAATATTATAATGTCTTATTTTTTGAGGAAACGTTCGGCGGGCCAACCGGGGCAAAGACTTCCACCTCACACCATACACACAAAACGATGTAAATTATTGTTTTACATAAATATGTAAAATGAATAAGGGTTTTTTTATTTCAAAAATTTAATGTTAAGACGTAACTTTTCTAAATGTGTGTGTGTGTGTGTGTGTGTGTGTGTGTGTGTGTGTGTGTGTGTCCCAACAAACCTCGGAAATCTTCTCCACTGCCATCCAACCTCCTCCATTCCATTGCACACCGATCATCATTCGGCGATGACCATGAGACCATAAGACCTGCTAGAAAAAAAATTTCTGAATTTACCATCTTAAACGATGAAAAAAATAATTTCTGAATTTAATACAACAAATAAAAAATAATTTCTGGATTTAATATTGAAAATGAAAAAAAAATTAGTTAACAATTCTAACATTTGAGATGTAGCCATCAGTAACTCGAGCAGCAGCACCATCTTCAGAACGGCAGAGGATTAGTTGTGTTGTTGTGTTCACCCACCATCTGGTCTGACTCTTGCAACAGTCTCATCTCCCAAAAATCGGATAGGGCGTGTTTGGAAGAAATGTAATTTTCAGAGTGTTATTAACACTAAAATGAATGATGAAAATGAAAAATTAAACAATTGTGTGTAATGTTGTGTGTAATGTTGTGTTTGATTGTGTTGTAATGTTGTGTTTGATTGTGTTGTAATGTTGTGTTTGTGTGTGTGTGTAATGCTGTGTTTGTGTGTGTGTAATGTTGTGTTTGTGTGTGTGTAATGTTATGTGTAATGTTTGCTGGGTGTAATGTTTGCTGTGTGTATTTGTTGTGTGTAATGTTGTGTTTGCTGTGTGTTTGATTGTTTTGTTAGTGTGTGATGATGATGTGAAACAAAAACTAACACATAACAATCAATAAATGAGAAGTAGCAAGAATCGAAGTCCCCTACCTACCATAAATTAACGCTTAAGCCCTAGCTTACCCAAAATAATTAGCTCAACTCATCTTAGGCCCTAACTTACTTATTTTCAATTAAACTCAACTTACTCTTGGCGTCAGTCCAGAAGAGAAGAAAAGTAGAAGAAAGTAGAAAACAAACATGACAAAAACACAGAACATATGAATGTTATGCATGTGTGTGTGTGTATGTGTGTGTGTGTTGTTTGTGTGTAATGTTGTGTTTGATTGTGTGTTATGTTGTGTTTGTTTGTGTGTATGGTATATGTGTGCGTATGTGGACGTATATATGTGTATTGATAAATGAGTGGGCGAACGTAAAAAACAACTCAACTTCAGAAATGTTTTCTGCAGCCGTGACGCATCACTGATTTGTTGAAAGCTACACCAGAGTCGGAATGAACTAGAAAGCAATTTTCCAGCCACAATTCGGATACATTTCTGCCAGTTAGTATATTGATAGTTTTAGTTTATTAATGGTTTTTTAACGTATAAAAACATAACTAGACAACCTCAAAAAAAACATTTGGCTAACATTAAAATGGTTTTAAAGCCTTCCACCAAATATTAATACATCAAAACATAGAGCCTAACCAGGCAGGTAACGACAGAAATATGAACTATCTAGTTTGCAATTATTTGGTTGATTCAAGATACTACACATAAAAAACGTTGGAATTTTTATTACCAAGTGATACATTTTCATGTAAAGTAAAATTAGCACATTTCTAATTCATATGCGAGTAAAGAAATTAATGACCATTCCTTTTTAGCGAACGTTTCAATGTACAGTTGTACACTATTGGCATGCCAGCCAGCCAATAGTTTGAATTAGATATCTACATTACATTCATATATAATTATATATATATATAAAATATATTTAATTAATATGACTTGAAAGTTATATATAATTTTAAATTACCTCTGTTGATCAGCTGGGGTCGTTGCGGCTCGACTATGGCGATTATCGGCTGCGGTGTCGTTCATGACCAACTGATTGACGTTCCAGATGAACGAAAACAAAACGCAACTAACTAAACTGACGTAACCAGAAGATAAATTAAAATGAAACAGCCAAGATTTTTCAGTCTTTTGATGCAACTTTTAATGCATTGAAAACACTAAACGAATAAACTAATATTTGACATAAATTAAAATTTAACGTTCCAACAATTATAATTGTGATTGTGATTTGCGATTGTAGTGAGACAGTTCAATACCGTTCGAGTTGTGCGCACTTTTGAACCTACTGCGGTAGAAAGAAAAATTAGTGACAATCCCTTTTTTTCAAAACGTGTACGTACACGTTGGACATGCCTAAAAACTAGCCGACCGGTCGACATACATTTTATGTATCAGTATTACTTATTGTTCGTGTGCGTGTGTGTCTGTGTGTATATGTCTTGCTACTGCTACTAATACTGGTGCAACTGCTAGTACTACTACATCTCCTAAACAACCAACAATGAAAAAATTTCATTCGACATCATATTTATTCTCCGCCAGCTTGCATTCCAACCTTTCACATTGAAAGAAGCAGAATCTTAAGTGATTTTATGTACTAATTGTTTATTTTGATTACTACTGAACTTTACGGCTTAATTTTTGGCTTCATAAAACGTAATCTTCCATGTCGACGGTTGATTGGTTGGATTAGTTGGTTGATTGATTGGTTGGTTGGTTGAGTGGTTAGTTGGTTGGTTGATTAGTTGGTTGGTTGGCTGGCTGGATGCTTAAACGTGTAAGAGTGGATTTTTCGGTGTGTTTAATTCAACAGTGTGAAAATTGTAATAGTTAATCTGTCTTATTGCATTGCTCAGAAACTTCACCATCACAAAAGCAGCGCATACAAATACGCGTAATTTCACGCATCATGACTGAGTAATTTGTGTGTATTAAGTGGAAATCTCATTGTATTCAAACCCAGTCACTGAATGAAACGCAGAACAGGGCGTCTTAAACTACTACATTATCATAAAAGAACGTTTAAAAATGTTTATTGAATAAAAGTTACAAAATATAATTATTAAAAATAGTAATATTGTAATCTATTTTGTAATCTATTTATTAAGTATTTATGATTACAATTTATAAATTTGATAAAAGGAAGTTTAAGTATGTAAAGAACCAACAAGAGATATTAAAAAACAAAACTTATTGTTCTTTTGTTTGCAATTATTTTGTTGCAGGTACAAAGTTAACGAAAATACAGGTTGTTCTGTGTCTAATTTATTACAAACTGTAAAAAAAGAATAATTTTCGATCAATATTTCATTAATTGTTAAATAATTAGTTAGTTATTTGTATGGTGGGTGTTTTTTAATTTAATATTAATTTATTAGATTACATTTATCATTATTTTATTGATAATAAAATTAATTTAATTTAATAATTTAATTTATTATTAAATTAAATATTAATAATAAAATAAATACTTGTTAATGTCGAATAAAGACCCATTCTAATTAATCACCAAATCAATGGTATGATTATATTATGATATAATGAAAAATTTAATCCACACTGACTAATTGCTAAAAAACCTAGCATATATTTAATATTATAAATATATAATAAAATAAAGCTAGAAACACAACAGCAACACACATGACACAACTAAGAAGAATACATGGAAAATATGGAAATGGAATAAAATTATAAAAAGTTGAAAGAAAGAGAAGTTATGTTGAGTTTCAAAAAGTATCAGGACTTGATCTCACTGCTATTTTACAAGCATGGTTTGACTTGTTCTACGTACCCAGCTATCTACATCTGTGGTGTCATCATTGCTTTCCTATTTGTTTGGTTAGTGAGCCCGTAGTAGTGTAGTCTATGTTTGTTTATTGTGTATTCTATTTTATTAGCAAATAATATTATAAATATAAAATTTTAAATAAGTTACTTAGTAAGTTAGTATATTTCTGTACTAATCTGTATTTTAATATCTAGTGTGTTGTTTTGTTACTCTTACTAGTTGTTATGATTAACATTATGTTATTAAAGTATGTTTAATCATGTCTATTCTATGTTGTTAAGTTACTCCAGTTGTTATGATTAAGTTATTAAAGTATGTTTATCTACCATATCTATGTTTGTTTATCTGTAGTTAAAGTATGTTCTATAATATTTTCCACAGTTACCCATTCTCAGACCTGCCATTCCCAGCGAACCCTGCTCAGTACTACACCACACCTTTTCACGGCCACCAGGTGCCTCTGTCTCGATCCCACTTCAATGTCCACTTTAATAGCTCTGCAAATCTCATTGACCCTGATGTACCAAGATGGGTTTGTGTTTGTCAATGTATTTAGTAAAATTTTGTTACTCTATTCAGGAAAACTACTACACATAAAGAAACAAACTATCTGACACATGCATATTTTTTAAAGAAACGCTAACTTAAGCCATTAAGCTCCTCCCACTGTAGATTTTTATTGTTTTAAAAGTGGATTTTAAGCAGATTCTATCTCAAGTTTAAATAAATCATTACCTGACTCAAAAAAATGATCAAGTTAGGGTTTAGGTGTTAAAGGCTTAAATTTGGCATAAAACAATTAAAAATTATAATGAAGAGATGATTTACTGTGTGTTAACCCTGAGTTTTCTTAAATTGATTTTTTATTATATTTTAGCTAATAAATAATAAATAAATTAATTAATTAAATTATTTATTCATCTAATAATTTTTTTTCTTTTCTTACGATCAGTACTTTGATGCACCAGTCTCGTACATACAGCAAATTGTGGTTAAATCATCATTGCCATCATCTCTGACCTCATCATCTTCATCGTCTTCATCATCTTCGTCTGCATCTTCATCGTCTTCGTCATCATCTTCATCTTCCTCATCATCTTCTTCACCATCACCATCAGGTTTAAAGTCTTCATTAGAAGTTGTCTTTGATCTGTTGGAGCACATAGATTCTTACAGGTTGAATGACAGGTAGGTAATAATCACTATATTTAATGTTATTATTATCGTCATATTTATTATTTTATTATATTATGTTATATGTTTGATGATGATGATGATGATGGAAGATGATGCGGGAAGATGATGATGATGATGTTCTTAAACCAAAGGTCACTACACTATGCCATACATTTAACAATTTCACAAATGTTATTCCACACACACGCACGCACGCACACACATACATGCATACATACACTCACACATACATACATACACGCACGCACACGCACGCACACAAACACTGTATTCATTCATTTATTCATCTATTTATGCTTTATTTCAATCATTGTACATGCATCCAAATTATATTTTCAAGTGTAAATGTTTCATTGATCATTTCAGATATACTAATTATTAAAATTGTATTAAACATTCACTATTGTAAAAATGGTTAAAAATCAGATTACATTTGTAGCTTAGCCCAAATTTCTTTTTTGTTGGAGGCAACAGACCTTTTCCACCTTCTGGTTTCATAATTTTGTTTATCATTATAAGTAATATTAGAAAATTGGGTGAGGGTAAAATTTTATTTATTAAAAATTTCTATCTCTGATGATTTATTTGCTGCTTGTCCTTTTTCGTTGTCATCCTTGCTACTGTCAGTCATCTTAACAATCTTCACAGTTTTCATCATTTTCATTATCCACATCATCTTCACCATCTACATCGTCTTCACCATCTACATCATCTTCACCATCATTCAGTAACAGAATCCTTTCAATGACTGACCTGTGTTTTCGAGTTTCTGAAGTGACCTTGTCCCTTTCATCGTCATCGTCGTCATCATCATCTACAGGTGGTGGTGGGGATGATACCGTTGTTGAGGATAACGATGGTGATGAGGATGATGGAACGTTTCATCTACCTCAGTATAACTGCCTGTTTCTCTCACCTGCCAGATTGTGGGATCAGGATCGAGATAAGTGAGTGGTGGTGGTGGTGGTGATGGTGATGATTGTGGCGGTGATGATGATGATGATTGTGGCGATGATGACGATGATGAGAATGGTTGAGATGTTAGCAAAGATAAAATGATAATATCGGTAACTACAGCAGTCTCAGTTATCCCAACAGCATGACTAAACTTGAAAGTTTATTGGTTTGATTATTATTATTAGTTTAATGATGACGACGACGACGATTATGAGGATGATAGTGATGATGATGGTGATGATGATCCTAATATGGCAAAGTTTTCATGGTTAATGTTGATGTGCTTCTCATCAAATGAGTTAACCAAAGACTGAGTTCATGCTTTAAAAATCCGCTGACAAGCTTGACACTAATGATATCGGTAATGATAATGATGATGACGACGATGATAATGATGATGATAATGACGACGATGATGATTATGATTGGGATGGTGGTGATGCTGGTGACGACGATGACGACAACGACAATCAATTGTAACTATATTAAGAATGATGATAATGAAGACGATAGTGATGATGAAAATGATGATGATGATGACGAAGAAGTTGATGAAGGTGATGATGGCGATGTTATTTTCTTAAATGCGTTGTTTCTTTTTTCTCACACCGAACCAGATTTCTAAAGGACAAAGATGTAATAAAAAGCATCCACAGACATTTAAAAAAGGACATTTACCATCAGAACATAATTGGTAGGGAAATTAAACTTTGTCTATTGGTATTTACTTTAACTTTGTCATTACTTTAACTTTAACTAACTCACTTTAACTCACCTAAAATTTTAATTAAACTTCGCCTATTGTTATTTTCACTTACTACTGCTAGTACTATTCACACGCAATAATAACCTGGTCTCTATTTAATTACACTGTAGAATTTTTGTTTGGTGTTCCTGGCTTTAAAAAGTACATCTTAGAGCAAGACAAAGACGCAAAGACATATAATAATAATAACAACAACAACAATAATAATAATAATAAGGATGGAAATGATAAAAATAATGACAATCACTACAATGATAGCAATAGACCTGTGATGTTTGTCCTTACATTTGCCCTTAAAGAGTTTAACTATAAGTTTGTGTCTACTCTCATTTAATTGTCGTTCATTCGTTCTTTTATTCATTCATTCGTTATTTTATTCATTCATTCATTTATTCATTAATTAATTGATTGATTCATTCATTCATTCAATCAATCAATCAGTCATTCATTCATTTATTCGTTTTATTATTATTAATGTCATTTATATGTGTTTCTTTGTTCGTTCGTTCATTCACTAATTATATTACAGAAGCAATTGAAATACGTAATGAATCATCATTAATTAATTTTCAGTGCTTGATATTAACGAAAATAATAATTGTCGAGATGAAATTAACCAGAAATTTTTAAAAATTCTTTTTTTAATATATAATTTTTCTTCCAAAAAAGATTCATCGATTCACTTAACAAAGATCTACATGAGAAATACCACAATGTTATTAGCTCGGCACCCATAAAGAACAACAATACTTCATCATCGTCGTCGTCCTCATCATCGTCCTCATCATCGTCTTCATCGTTACCGACCTTGAGAGTTGACCACATGGTACACATACATTACCAGACGCACAACTACTTTGTAGAGTACACCCCCCTTATATTCGCATACGTCGTCTTATGTCTTTATCTCTACTTCTCTGTCCGTTAGTCTTCGTTCAGGGGTTTTTTCATTATGATTAATATAATTATTTCATAATTAATATAATTATTTTATAATTAATATAATTATTTTCATCGTAATTATTACAATCTACACTGGCAGGCAAAATAGAGATGGTGAAGTCGAAGTGGGGGCTAGCCCTAAGTGCCATGGTGACCGTTGTTGCTTCTCTCTTTATGTCTGTCTCTCTCTGTATGTCTGTCGGCCTCACTCCCAGTCTCAATGGAGGGTTTGTATGCGTGTATGTATGTCTGTCTTTATGTTGGTATGTGTTTGTTTGTTTGTCTGTCTGTTTGTATCTCTATATGTCTGCAGGTCACTTAATTTCAATGGGGGTTTGTATGTGCAAATGTCTGTGTATGTGTGTATGTTTGTGTGTGTGTTTTTGTGTGCAATATTGCATATCTTTTGATCTCACTCGAGTTTCAATATTTGTGTGTGTGTTGATTGCATGTTTGCGTGTGTGTGTTTATACTTGTGCGTGTGTGTGTGTTTATGTTTACATGCGTGTAGTTATTGCAACTGATGAAGAGTTTATCATCTCGCAACAGTGAAATCTTTCCATACTTGGTGGTGATAATCGGCTTGGAGAACATTCTGGTGATCACTAAGTCCGTGGTAAGTACGCCTGTTCACCTGGAGGTCAAATTGAGAATTGCTTTGGGTTGGTGTCTGTCTGTCTGTCTGTGTTCTTTGTGCTGTGCTGTGTTTGTGTGTGTTGTGTTTGTTTGTTGGTGTGTGTTTGTTTGTCTGTCTGTTTGTCTGTTTGTTTGTGTATTGCTGATATTTTACACAAGTTCATCTGTTTGACCGCTACCCTGCTGAATCAAGTCGTCCTACGTTGTTAACATCAATGATATAAAAACCGATCCTGATATGATATATTTGTGACCGTGACTTGTACTTCTTGTTATTTGTATAGATCTGTCATCATTAATCTACATGCGACAGATAATTAAAGAGATAACATTCATCACTGTTAATGTAATTATTGCTATATTCAAAATTATTAAAATGCATTTACACCAATTTAATGAATTTGTGAACGAACGAATGGATGAGTGAATGAATGAATGAATGAACAAACGAACGAAGAAATGAACGAATGAATAAATGGGTTAATAAATGAATGGATGATTGAATGAATGAATGCACAAACCCTCACACGCACACAGGCTTGCAGAAGGAAGGATGGTACATCTTTAAGAATCTTCTAACTGAATTTTTCATCCTAGCCGTCGGGTTTTTAACTTTTGTTCCCGCCATTCAGGTTTATTGGGGTTTTTTCATCGGTGTTCTTCTGTTTCAGGTTTTTTGTTCTATGTTGTTGATTGGAAAGAAATGAATTTTTCTGTAAATTTTTTCACAAATTTGTATTTAAAATGTTAGGAGTTCTGCCTGTTTGCAATACTGGGTCTGGGATCGGATTTCTTCCTTCAGATGTTCTTCTTTACTACTGTTCTGTCTGTTGATATTAGGAGAATGGAGGTTGTTTCATTGATTGATTGATTGACTGATTGATTGATTGTTTGATTGATTGATTGATTGATTGATTGATTGATTGATTGATTGATTGATTGATTGATTGATTGATTGATTGATTGATTGATTGATTGATTGATTGATTGATTGATTGATTGATTGATTGATTGATTGATTGATTGATTGATTGATTGACTAATTGGATATCTGATGGTACGAACGAACGAGCGAACGAATGAATGATAAATGAATGAATGAATGAATGAATGAATGAATGAAGGGGTCAGGTCATTGTTTGTATGATTGATTTTTTGATTCATCATTGAATTAGTTCATTGGTTGGTTACTGAATAAAACTACAACAACATCAACTTCAAATGAATAACAACAACATCAGAATTTCAACAACATCAACAAATTAAAATCAACAACAGCAACAACATCAACAACAACAACACAGAACTAACACCACACACATTTCGACAACAAAAACAGCTATCAGATCTTCAGAGGCATCATTCAGCATTGGAGCGCCAACGACGAACAAGCAGCAGCAACAACATAAACAACAACACCAGTAACCCCACCAACAACAATAACAACACGCAATGCACGTATAAAGACCATCATATTCAAGAACTAGGTACTTTAATATTACATTTATTTTAAAACGTTTGGCTGTAGTTTTTCATTTTTATTACTTCGTTGGCTTTTTTGGGCTTGCATTTGCTGCTGTTTAATCTGTAAGGCTGAATGTTCTAGACTAGAGTGAACTCAGAACCTCCCTTGATCGTCTTATCTTATTTGGCAGGTTTGTCAAAGTTGTCACAACAGCGCATTTCATCGTCGTCGTCGTCATCACTTCAACCGCCACCACCAGCATCATCACCATTTTCTACGCTGTGGTACCTCTACAACAGGACCACAAAAAGCCACAACTACAACAACAACAACAACAATATAAACAAAGGCAACAAAGGTAATAGTTGCGACGATGACGACGATGATGGTTATCTGTATGATAGTGATGGAGAGAAAGTATCAAAACGAGTGAGACTGCTCCATGTGTGGGCCAGGTATCGGATACTGCAGAGAGCTATCATGGTACTCGTTTATTCATTCTTTCATTTATTCATTCATTCTTTCATTCATTCATTTGTTCATTTTGATTACAACGATTTATCCATTTATCTTAATTTTATCAAATGTAATGTTTGTTGATTGAGTGAATAAATGAATAATCAGTTGGTTAATTGATTGATTGATTTTTGATTGAATATTTGACTGAGTACTAATCACACTGCTTAACTTGGTCAGGTTTTCATCATCATATGGATAGCTCTCGTGGTCTTCAAGACAACGATAATGGATGACGAACACTCATCACCATCGTCGTCTTCATCATCATCTTCCTCCTCATCAGCATCATCATTTGTCTCAAACAAAGATACAGCCAATATGGAAGATTCCTCGTTTGAACTACCAAAGTTGTTTTATAGCAGTAAACTCAGTAGCAGCAACAAAAACATCACTTACTTACAGAGCAACAAAAGGTCATTTATAGATTCGCCATTTAGATCATCGTCGTCGTCTTCTTCATCATCATCTTCGTCATTATTATCTTCGTCGTCGTACATGGAGCATAATGATTTGGAGCTATGGAAACAGTTGCCATATAATCATTGGGAGAATTTGTACAGTTGCTATAACATCAGCCTCATGGGAAGGTTGGTTGTGTTTTTATTCCTTGTCTGTGTGATTGTTTGTGTTGTTGTCTGTGTGGTTGTCTGTGTTGTTGTCTGTGTTGTTGTCTGTGTTGTTGTTTGTGTGGCTGTCTGTGTTGTTGTTTGTGTTGTTGTTTGCGTGGTTGTCTGTGTTGTTGTCTGTATTGTTGTTTGTGTTGTTTTATTGTGATATGCTGTTGCCATGTTTTTGGGCCGTAATAATTGTTGTCATTTTTGTTAATGTTGATATGCCCCAGTAAGCAATAAAATCCGCTCGTTCCCATGTTTTATATGCATTTATATACTAAAGTATTCTGCCATTAGGTACCTCACCATACTTCCAAGCATTCATTTATCCATTGGTGGCCCATCCCTCATTCAACAACAACAACAAAAACAAATGTTGTCGAAAGATTTTAAAGATGGTAACGCATCATCATCATCACCAGCGCAGCGGTATCATTATCAGGATAGTTCCCTCTTCAAGTTCATCAACAAATTGGCGAGTTAATTGGCTGGCTTGGCGACAAAATTATTTTATCTAATTATAAATGAAATTAAATGAAAATTGTTTGTTTAATAAAATTAATGAATGATAAATAAATAATAAAATATATAATATTAATAACAATGGGTAATAAAATACAACAACAATAATAATAATAATAATACAGATTCGATACCCAAGAAGTACCTTAGAATTCGTACTCAGTACATTCCTGGGTCTCTTCAGTGTGGTTCTGTTGTCCTGTTGCTTGTTCATGCTCTATGACTGTTTCTGTCCACGAAGGTTGTTTGTGTGTGTGTGTGTACACAATGTATATGTATGTACGTATGTATGTATGCATGCATGCATATTTGTATGAATGTATGTACGCTAACGTATTTATGCGTACGCACCTGACTACCATCAGATACGCAAGTTGGAGATCGTCGTGGAGCAGCAGACATGCATCAGCAGATGGGAGGGACCAGCACAACAAGTACTACAAGCAGATCAGAGAGGCCAGACCGTTGCTTCTTCGTGGTCATCGCCAGGTCAGTCTGTTTCTGCAGTCCGTCAGTCAGTGGATGGATGGATGAATGAAGGAATAAATAAAGGAATGAATAAACATGATGAATAACATTAGTTTACGTAATTGTTCCTAATCTTAAATTTGGAATCAGCATCACTCAAACGTATAATATCAGCAAAAATACTCAAGTCAGTAGACATTTTTTTTCATATGTAGGCCAGTGTGTAGGTAAGCAGGTCATGAAGGAAGGATTGATTAAATGATTGGTACAGGCAACTTAAATTATTGAATGATTTTACAACCTTACGTTAAAAGAACTAAACTAAAAAAAACAACACACGCCGATACATTTGAATGCTACACAGGAAGTTGAATGCATATGTACCGACGGTCGTCTGATAGCCAGTTCCTGTTTGGGAGGGGAGGTGCGTGTGTGGGACTCGGAAACCGGAGAGTGCATATCCGTCGTTACCAGACAGCGGTTGGTTTTTTTTATGTTTTTGGTGTTGCTGCTGACTGTGAATCACTAATGATGAAGTTGGGATTATAGTTGGGCTTAAAAAGATAATTTAAAATATATGGGCGGCCAAGTGGTGGTGTAATGGTTAAGGTGTCTGTTCCAGCTGTTGCAGTGACTAACTTCGAACGCAAAGTTATTCTTCCCTATCCAATGCAATCTGTGTAATGCATGGATTCTAGGGTATTGACATAGACTGTGCGTGATCATGTCGCTATCTTTGAAGAATAATTGAAATAGATTCATAAAGAATGAATGGATGGGCAGACGAATGAATGAATGAATTAATTAATGAAAGAATGAGAAATTACTTTCAATCCTTCCTTCAAGTCGAGCGCAATGTAGACCTGAACTGGCCGTCAGACAGAGAAAGCATTTGACGTCATCATCGTCGTCGTCGTCATCACCTCCTCCATCGTTATCATCATCGCTGTCGTTGTTGTCTTCGCCACAGCCGTCACCTTTAACCCCACTCTCAGCGGCAACAAAACAACATTCATCATTTGAGGGCTATGAACATCTCCCACACAACAATCACAATCATGCAGACAGTTTATATAAGCAACACCATCATGATCATCAACAACAACTAAACCACCACCACCATCATCATCATCAACAAGAACAAAAACAGCAGCAACAAAAATCGCCCTCACTGCTACCAACGACACCATCGTTTGACCTCTCAGCTATCGACAACTTCTTCTGCGATAGCAAACATTCTTCCAAACATGAAAAACGTCATCAACATCAGCAGCACTCCAGGCACAGGGTGGTTGATGCGACCTTGGCCTCTATCATTCCAGACCTCACTGAGACCATTGACACTGATTTCCTGAGAAGGGCAAGGTCGCGTTGTAATTAGTTGCTATTTATAACTTTTTGGACCCTTTTTTTAATGATTCTTTTCTCATTTCACATTAGGCTGTTGGTATTTAAATAGGTTTTATTGGTTAATTTTTGTGATTTCATGTTCTTCGTTCATCGTTTAGTGCCTTAAGATCTGTTTCTCTTTTTTAAAATAACAAACAAGTTCATCACATGAACGCTCTATTCCCTTCAAATAGGTTAAATAAAAGTAAGAACAACAACAACAACAACTGCGACTACATTAACAACGGAACCAACGCAGATAACAACGAGAACATCAATAGCATTAACATAAACAACAACAGCAGCAACACCATTAAAAACGACAACATCAAAATTAACAATAACACCAACAACACCATCAACAACAACAGCAACAGGACATCATCTATATTCCGGTACCCTGTCAACATAGACGACGACGACGACGATGACGACTGTATCAATCACAAACATGATGAGGCCGCATCAAATGATAACATACTCACTTCAAACACTCTTATCAGTTACATATCGTCTGATAGAAACAGCAGAATTAGCTGTAGTATAGCTAACAACTCCAGTATCAATAATAATAATAATAATAATAATAATAATAATAATAATAATAATAATTACAGTTATAAGAACAATAACAATAATGATAATAATAATAATATAAATAATAACAATAATAATAACATAGACTCTAATACTGTCGTACACAGTAGTAGTAGTGGTCTTAACAATGTTAATAATAGCGATAGTAAAAGTAATAATAATAGTAATAATAATAATAATAATAACAATAATAAAAGTAATTGCGGCTTTGATTTTACGCAATTTCAACCATACTTTGACGAGCAACGAGCCATTTACGAATCGGGCAAGCAAAGGCAGAAGATAGTGACGTTGAGGAAGAGGAAGAGAGATAAGTGTCTGCATGCTAGGAGTCAGAAAAAAGGTTGTAGGGTTGATTTGCTGTTCTAATCTTTTCATCTTTGGGTTTTTGTGGTTTTTTAGTTGTTGTCTATGTTCATGATTTGATTTGCTGTTCTAATCTTTTCATCTTTGTGTTTGGTGGTTTTTTAGTTGGTGTCTATGTTCATGATTTTGTGGCTCTCTTAAATACTTAAGTCATTTTTTCTGGTACTCAAGCTCCAGTTAGTTAATTTTTTAAAATCTACAAACCTTCTTCAGTTTTATAACTTTGTTGCTGTTGTTTATTTTTGTCACAGTTTCAAGCGTTTCATTTTTTCAATTGTTTTTATCTGTGTGTCTGTGGGTCTTTATTATGTACTGGTCTTCTCTACTTAATCATATTTTTTGTTAGTTTTGTGGTTTTGTTGCTGTTCTAATTCTTTACATTATTGTTGTTGCTGCTGTTGTTGTTGCTGTTGTTTTAATTTTTTATGTAAGGGTTGATTTTATTCTATAGATGAAGTTGTGGTAGATGATGAAGAATTCACGCTGGGGTCTGCCATCTGGTGTATGGCCTTCAAGTCCAATCTCATCGTTCTCGGCTGCGGGTCTGGAGATATTGAGGTTTTTGTTGGGGCTGGTTGTTGTTTAGTGGTGATGGTGTTGTTTGGTGGTGGTGCTGTTGTTTGGCGTTGTTACTATTGATACGCAGCGTGTGATTTTGTTGTTTTTCATATTTTGAAATTTCGTTTGTCTTGTTTATCACGAATGCTATAATGAGGATGGGAATGATAACGACGATGTTGATAGAGTAACATTTGATGTAGTTTCCTAGTTTGGCACCAATCGGTGGTGCACTTGTTTTGAAGTTTAACCTACTAAAACATTCAAAAAAACACGTGAAACTAGTTTTGGGACATTCAAACCAGTTCGCTGCTTGGCTGCTTCAGTCATGACAACAACAACAAAAGTGTCATCAACAACACTAATTCTTTGCGCTTTGATAATGGCAGCAACAACAACATCTTTAATAACATTAACAACAACAACAATGTTAATAAGAGGAATAAAAATAATGGTATAACAGCTCTCTGCCTTGTTGATGATAGGTTCGTTATTACGCTTCTTGTGTTGTTTCTGTCTAAGTTATCTAATCAATTAATCAATCATTTGATCAACCAATCTATCATTCAATCACTCATTCATTCAATCAATCTATCATTCAATCAATTATTCATTCAATCAATCTATCATTCAATCACTCATTTATTCAATCTATCAATAGGCCAATCAGTTTTAAATCAATTCACCAATCTGCCAATAATATATTATCTAATTGTCAGTCCATCAATCATTCAATCAATCAATCAATCAACCCACCAATCAACCAACAAAACAGATTGGTGGCAGGTGGAGTGGACGGTACAATAGATTTTTATCAAATTAAATGGATGATCTCGTATATGGGACAGTTACATTTAGGTGGTTGGCCGGTTGTTAATTGATTGATTGATTAATGGAGTGATTGATTGATTGATTGATTGATTAATGGATTGATTGATTGATTGATTGATTGATTGATTGATTGATTGATTGATTGATTGATTGATTGATTGATTGATTGATTGATTGATTGATTGATTGATTGATTGATTGATTGATTGATCGATTGATCAATTGATCAATTGATCAATCGATCACTTAATTTGAATCGATTGCTCACCCACCCATTCAGATGGCCAGAAGAGTTTCCAGTGCACACACTTGTGGTCAACCAGGGCTCACCAGCTGACCATCAACTGCATCCAATCTGACGGTGCCCTCGTCTTGTCAGCCGGCCAGGATTTTATCGTCAAGGTTCTGAGAACGAGTGAAGAATTGAGCGGATGAATAATGGAATAAGTGTATGGAGGAAAGTATGATGGAATGATTGAATGAATGAATGAATGAATGAATGAATGAATGAATGAATGAATGAATGAATGAATGAATGAATGAATGAATGAATGAAGAAATGGAAGTAAAAAATGATGGAATGATTGAATGAAGGAATGAACGAACGATGGAATAATTGAATGAAGATATGATGGATTGAATGGAGGAATGATTATTATTGTAGTGGGTTAAGGAGTGAATTGTTGCTGATCGAATACGCAAACAAATGAATCATTAATTGATCATTTGATTGAATGATGGAATGAATAAATGAATGAAGGATAGAAAGAATGGTGAAAAGTTGCATTTGAAAATGTTAGAACTATGTATATATATATATCCATGGAGTATGTCTATTTTCCATTTACAGCCATCATCCGATCATATCTCTCCTTTGATTCAGGTCCACAAGTTAGCCGACCATTCCTGCCTGTACACTTTGATAGGCCATGAGGCGTGTGTCACTACACTTCTGGTTGATAAGGTGATGTTTGTTCGCATGCTGTTTGTTTGTTTGTTTGCTTGTTTGTTTGCTTGCTTGTTTGTCTGTGTTTGGTTCATACGGTTTGCTATTTTTTTCATTCATTCATTCGTTTGTAAGTGTGAAACGCATTCTTTTACGTGTGTTTTGTATTAGAAAAATAACAACAATAACAACAATTACACCCAAAACAACCGCAGCAGCATCATCAACAACACAAACAACATCCACAACAACAACCGCAGCAGCATCATCAACAACACAAACAACATCCACAACAACAACCGCAGCAGCATCATCAACAACACAAACAACATCCACAACAACAACCGCAGCAGCATCATCAACAACACAAACAACATCCACAACAACAACCGCAGCAGCATCATCAACAACACAAACAACATCCACAACAACAACCGCAGCAGCATCATCAACAACACAAACAACATCCACAACAACAACCACAACACAAACAACAGGACGACAAGTTAGCGATAACAGGATCTGACGACTGTTCACTGAGACTCTGGTCTCTACAGACAGGTTGTAAGATGGACAGATGATAGATAACTTCATCATATTTCTATTGCCCAGCCGTAGTTTTGTAATCATCGTCGTCATCATTCAGTCATTCTCACCTCATTTGCACTTTTATTATTTTTAATTAACTTACTTTTTTTTTATTTAATTAGTTGGGAACACTTTATTTTGATAGCTTGGCTAGAGTGTCATTGAATTGTAGAAATGTACGCTATATGAATTGAATATATCTGATTGATTGATTTATTAATTCATTGATTCATTAATTCATTGATTCATTAATTCATTGACCGCCATCATCTTCGTCTTCATCATCACATCACATAGGTTCATGCCTTCATAAGCTCATTGGTCATGAAGGGACTATAACCTGCGTTACCTACGATAACAATCATTACAACAACTCCGGTGAAGCCGATGATGTCATACGGTTGTTATCGCTGCAGTCATCGTTGCTGTTGTTGTTATTGCTACCTATCACTGTATATCTATGTTATTGTATGTATGTTTGTATCATCGTGTATCATTACATGCACGTGTATGTCATCAGTTATCATTTTCATCATCGTTATAATTATTTCTCCTGTTGTCATTCATCATTGATATCTTCGTCGTCACCATTATATTGTTGTTGTTGATGATGACGTCGACGACGATGATGATGACGATGGTGATTGGTGATGATGCAGGTTGTTCAGTGTTGCGTTGGACGACAGGTTGTGTATCTGGGATACGCGAAGAGGTCATCTCCTGCATTGTATTCAAATGGTTGGTTGGTTTGTTGGTTGGTTGGTTGGTTGATTGATTGATTGGTTGGTTAGTTGGTTGGTTGGTTGGTTGATTGATTGACTGGTTTGGTTATGGCTCATTATTCAATTCCTTTATTTTTTAATTTTAAACTTTTTCCTTCATTCCATCTGTTTGTTCATCTGATAATTTATCCATCAAATATTTCACTCGTCTATCTATCCATTCATTCATCCATCCATCTCTCCATCCATTCATCAATCAATCTATTTATCCTCCCAATCCGTGAATAGGATCCTGGATGTAGCAACACGTTGGCAGTTTTATCCCATCAACTCATCCTTACTGGGGGACTGGTACGTGTGTTCGTGTGTGTGTGTGTGTGTGGAATCTGTTTGCGTTCGAATCCCGTCACTGCAAAAGCATTTCTAGGCGTCTTAACCACTACACTACTACTACGTCATTACGTTCTTAATCTATTTTGTAGGGCTGCCTCTACCTGTGGGACGTGGATAAGGAGGTGGTCCTCCGAAGAATGCCCCTGAGTGAAGAGCCCTCTTCCGTCTTTATCAGACAACTGTTCGTCTGCCAGGCAGGTCATATTGTCTGCGATTATGGGTCACAACTGAGAGTCATCAGGCTTAATTTTGTACTTGAGAAGGATGAGTAGTTAGTGAGTGAATTATTGAGTGAGGGAGTTAGTGAATGAATTAATGAGTGTGCGAGTGAGTGAGTGAGTGAGTGAGTGAGTGAGTGAGTGAGTGAGTGGGTGAGTGAGTGAGTGAGTGAGTGAGTGAGTGAGTGAGTGAATTAATGAGTGAATTAATGAGTGAATTAATGAATGAATTAATGAGTGAATTAATGAGTGAATGTATGATTCTGTCGTTGATGAATTATTTGATTTGTCGATGGAAATATGAATGGATAATTCTAATGAATATTGGATCGATAGATTAGAGTAATTGGATTTATTGATTGGTTGATTGATTGATTTGGTTGATTGATTGATTTGGTTGGTTGTTTGATTGATTGATTGATTGATTGATTGATTGATTGATTGATTGATTGATTGATTGATTGATTGATTGATTGATTGATTGATTGATTGATTGACGGGTGAGTAGTTAGATATGAATACTCTAGTACGCCTCAGTTATATTTATTACAAAGACAATTGCATTTACAATCATATTTCCTTACTTAATATTGTTACATTTCAATGTATTTAACTATAAATAAATAATATTAATTGTTTTTTTTCTGTTTATTTCTTATTATTCCTATTCTTGTTTGTTTTTTTTTTATCATTTTTCCACTTTTTTCCGCTTATTTCTTTATTTTCTTTCAAAGGCTTTATCAAATTGAATCATAATCACTGTTGATAGCTGTGATGTTGACAATAATAGACATATATACATGTATATATATATATATATATATATATATATATATATATTGATGCGTTTATATGTGTGTGTGTTTGTATGTTTGTGTGCGTGTGTGTGTGTGTTTGTGTATGTGATGCCCTAATAAAATGTATGTAGATGTATACACTGTACAATGTGAATGACATTTTCATGTTTTTTTTTGTTTCTCTTTAGCTAATCGAGTTTTTTTTTGAATTTTCGTTCAATGACATGCGATCTTTGTATGTATAAAAAAAATTATATACGTTTGTTTGTTTGTTTGTTCATTTGTTCGTTCGTTTGTTCTCATAATCAAATTATCTTTATAATACTGTTTTGTTACATGTTAATGATACGAATGATGACGACGACGATGATAATATTATCATCATCGTCGTCATCATTCGTATGATGATAATGATGATAATGATGTTAATAATGGAACTAACTCAACTCTTGTTATTTTGTTCTTCTTTGTATTATTATATTTTTTTCTATATTTTGTGCATTATGATTTATGTATTGTTTTGTGGTTTTTTGTTTATGAATAAATACGCACATATTAAAAATAACAAACGCTGTTATATATATATATAATATATATATATATATATATATATAAGATATATATATATATATATATATATAAGATGGAGAGAAAGAGAGAGAGAAAAGAGAGGGGTTTGTATATACAATTGTTGTTATTGATTTATTTCCTGAAATTAAAAGTTCCACCTAAGTTTGAGTGTGTGTGTGTGTGTGTGTGTGTGTGTGTGTGTGTGTGTGTGTGTGTGTGTGTGTGTGTGTGTGTTGTGTATCTGTGTGTGTGAAGTTTGTGTGTCTGTGTTGTGTGTGTGTGACTTGTTCCGAAAATTCTGATTTATTACATATATATCTAAATATGTTTTTATATTTAAATATATTTGATAGCTTGCTTTTTCATTTTTATTTAATTTAAATTCATATAAATGTGTGTTTATTTTTTGTTAGGAGGTAGTGTCAATTGGTTTAAAGACAAAATATCGACAAACGCTTATCGGAATTTTATATTTTTCCAATTGATTATGATTTTGATTTTATGATATTGTATTGTATTGTAGTAACATTTATTGAAATTGTAGTGAGATAATAATACTACTACTTAGAAATTGTAACTGTTAGCTTCTGCATGAGACAAATTTAAGTTATCTTGTTATGTAATAATTAATGACTCGAATAAATTGTCGTCTGTAATGCGCAGATGTGTTGTTGTTGGTGTGTGTTGTTGATGTGTGTTTTGTTGTGGTTTTTGATGTTTCTCTGTTACTATCATTATTGTTGTTATTGTGTTTTTTTGTTGCTGGCTTGCGTAAAAGGTGATGATGCAAATACTTAGTGAAATGCGTTGAGTTTTTTGTTGTTGTTCTTACGTTGAAAGTTGATCAAGTGATTGATTCTGTTATAGATTGGATTAATAATTAATCGGTCAATTAACTGATGGATAGATTCTTTGGTTGGTTGGTTGATTGGATTGCTTTGTAATACTCTACGAACAACAAATCGAACAGATTGTTTTAATTTGTAATTTTAATTATAAATACATTTTCATTAATTTTTCTTGTTGGTTTATTTATTAAAAAAACCTCTGTCGAGTAAATTAATAAATGAAGACATTTTTTTGTTCATTCAAACTAAAGACACTTTGAGATTTTACAAAATGGTAACAACAACAATAATAATAATAATAGCTTTACAATGACCAAAATGAAAGTAGGTAAATAAGTAAATAAATGAATAAATAAATAAATAAGAAATTAGATATTAATAATAATAATGCCAAATTCTAATAACAACATCTGAAAGTGATGCTGGGTCTGGTATTATTCTAATAAGGCGGTCGTTCGAATGAAATTTTCATCGTAGTTTAAAACTTGAATGAATTTTAACGAGTTTTTTTTCATAAATTTTCAACAGTTTAAAATAGGTTCTACGGTCTGTGGGTTGTTTTGATTCACCGCAACAACATTTTTCGCTGTTGGGTTTGTTTTGCCAGCAAGGAGAGCAGCTGTAGCAGCTTCATCGTCGAGATGTTGGTTAAGTTTTATGAGTGATTTTTTAATTCGTAACATTGAAAGTCTTCCGTCCGGTTTGTAGCTCCAACATTCTCCTATCAGACTGCTTATTGCTTTCAAAATCTGTTTCGGTGATCGTAAATATCGTATGTTCATGGTTAATGTTTATGATTATGGTTGAGTTAATGTTTATGTTAATTGCTCTTGTTAATTTATCTCCATCCGCCAGCAAATGCTAAAGTTTAAAATCTGCTGTGTGAATTATAAACAAGCCCGTAAACCTCATCCAATCTAGGAAAATAACATAAACAGCTTTCATGCTAAATAACATGGAAGTGGATGGTAAGTTTCAGTGAAGCGTCCAATTGCAGTTGTAATGTACACGGGCGTGTAAGGCGATCACATTTTAGAATGTACATAAATGGAATGTTAATTTCAAAAAAGTTCAATGAATATGCAAGATATTCAATATTGAAATTTCTACGTACTATCATTATATTGATAAAATCGATTAAATTTAAAGTTAGTAGCAACGATAGAATCGGTTAACTCGACGGAACGAATACAAACCGTATCTGTCTTCCATCTTTTCGGTATGGCCGGTCTGAACCCTGATGTGCAGACGACGAACAACATCTCGTCCAGAGTTGGATCGCTTGGAACCATGTTGTTGTACGGAAGCTCGTAATCCTCACATTTGTCTGAGAGTGTGAGAAAAAATTACATGTTAGCAGCGTAACATAACACGCAATGGTAACAAACAACAATATAAACAACAACATAACAAAACAATCAGCACAAACAACTAAGCAACAACACAAACAACAAACAAATAACAATACAAACCATCAACACAACATCTTCTAGCAGTCTCCCACATAACCAGAGCGAACGAGTAAACATCGGACTTCTTGAAGGAATCAAATCTTTCACAGTCGATGGAGCCATCCAGAACTTCTGGAGACATATACCTTCTCGTACCAACTTTTATGTTGTAGTCATCTACACCCAACATGTTGCGATGCCGATGTTGATGTGGTTGTTGATGTTGTTGTTTGCTATTCTGTTGACTTGTTGAATTGTTGCCGCAATTGGAATCTTGAAGATGGAAGATTTGTTAAAAATAAAAATTTTATAGATACTGATTTTGCAACACTACCTTAATATATAGAGTGCTAAAAAGTAAAAACAGTGTGAATGACATTTTTCAAAATTCAAAAACTGCAGATTGATCTTCATCTTCAGATTTGTGAAAGTTACAAGTGCAATAAAATTCATGATGTTCAGCTGCCTACCGGTAATAAATTTCATTTTATGTTGTAACCGACGTATATATAGCACATACTTGAGAACAGCATTAACGCAGCAAATAAATTCGAAACGACGCATTTTAATGGATGGTGTGCGGCGTCAAAAACAACATTAAATGGTTTAAAAATGTTAACTCTAACCACAAACAAATTTAAATGAATGAATCCGATGAACAATCAATAAACCAACCATCAAACATGGTTTCAACAACAGCCAATCCCAGATCAGCAATGCAACAGCTGCCGTCATCCATCACAAGAATGTTCTTCGACTTCACATCTCTGTGGGCTATCCCGGGTTTGCCGTGCGTGCCCACTATGTTTGTGTGTAGGTGCACCAGACCCGATGCCGCAGACGTCAGCAGCCGTAAGAGCTGTTGTCTGCAGTGTTGTTGGTGTTTATGTACTTGGTGATACGTTAAGACGACAAAGAACACCTTAGAACCAACCTGCTCAGTTGATTCTTATTCAAATAATCGTACAGCGAGCCTAACTCGTGGTACCTCGTGATCAACCAAAGTTGGGTGCACGACTGAACCCTGGAGACAGTATCTGCCCCGAGGAAGGCCAGCACGTTCTCGTGTCTCAGCAGGGTCGTGTTGTAGATGTTGCACTCCCTCTGCCAGGCATTCTCCGCGTGCGAGCTAAAGATTTTCACTGCAACTGGTTCCTCTTGGTAGAGTCCATGCCATACGTAACCATACTTTCCTTTTGCTGGTTGGTTGGTTGGTTGGATGGTTGGTTGGTTGGTTGGTTAATTGGTTGGTTGAATGGTTTGGTGGGTGGTTGGGCAAAAATAAGTGAAGTTTGATGAAACAATTTATAAATAAAATTCAACACTTTGTTAAAACTATTTAAATTATTTAATTCTTTTGTGCTGTTTAATAAAAACTTTCTGCTAACAAAATAATTTCAAGCAATCAAGCTGTCAAAATGCGACTCCGAAAGGAAAAAATATCATACGCTACATGAAGTGAGCACAAATTAGCATAGCATTATAATCGTCAACCATCAATGCGATCCTTCAAACCCCTTCAAACACGACCCACCTATAACTTCAACAAGCTGGATGGACCTGGAAACGGTTCTTTGGGCGAGGAGTGGTGCCCCTGACCCACTACCGGAAGTGCTCGTTTGATCAATCAGACCCTGCCAGTAGGGTAGTCAATTCAATTTATTGCAAAGTTTTAGTAATTCTATATTAATAATTTATATTCATGTTTGTGAGCACGTATATGCAAGCCTACACTTGTATGTGTGCGTGTGTACGTAAGTGTTTGTGTGTGTGTGTGTTTGCTTGTGTGTGTGTGTGTTTGTGTGTGTGCGTGTGTTTGTGTAAGAGAAAGATACATCTAACACTTATCATCAAGGGTGATAGACGCTGATAAGTGTGTTATTGTAAAACTGATATAATCGTTCGAGTGATTAATTTTTATCGCTTTATTATCATTGTTATTATTTTTTATTTACATTTATTTTATTATCAATATTATTATTATTAATAATATTATTGTAGTTTATATTAATATTTTTATTATTACTATGATTATTTGGAATTTGGCACAATGGCTTGTAAATGGTAAGTAGGTGTAATTTGACTTTTATTTCAACTCTCAAGTCAAATGCCTATCTTATATTGTTTATACAATGTATGTATGTGTACGTGTGTATATAAACGTGTTTTGTGTGTGTGTTTGTGTGTGTATGTGTGTGTTTGTGTATGTGCGTGTGTGCAACGTACGATACATATCCACACACTGGGTATACACATTTGCTTAGGTATTTTTATGGTTGTATGTGTATGATTAAATCTGTGTGCAACAGTTAAATTGAAATACAATGTTTCCCATCTACTTAACATTCTGTAGATAAGTACGCGAGCCAGCTGGCTGGCAGGCAGGCTGCAGTTTTTGGAAATAATTGATTGAATGGTTAACTGGATTGGATAAATTGAACGAATGAATGATTTGATAGATGGATGAATGGATGGATAGATGGATGGAAAGTATGATGGATAGGTTGATAAATGGACTAATGAATGGATAGATTGATGAATGAGCGGATGATTAGATAGATTGATCAATTGATGAACGATTGGATTGATGGATGGATAAATGGAAGGATGGATTAATAGATGGATTGATGGATGGAATGAAAGAATAATTTGCACGTAAATGTACTGATGTGTAGATCTGTATCTAGATTTATTATTAGACTGGTGATTTGAACAATGACTAACTAGATGGTCATACCAAATATACTGATAAACAACGAACTATAGCATAATTATATTATAATTATTAATTAAAAACTAAATGACTTGGAAGATGGATGGAGATATAAAATGGATGAATATAACAATAGATGGATGAAATAATAAATGGAAAAAAGCAAACAAAAGAATGCCTAAATGAGTGTGCACAAAAAAAAACTTGCAAATGAGATTAATTGAAAGAGTACTGAAACAAATGCAATGGAATACTTGCGTAATCTTGGGTTACATACGCATGCCTATCACGTATCTATTCTCTCTCGTTCTTCTCTTTCTCTCTCTCTCTCTCTCTCTCTCTCTCTCTCTCTCTCTCTCTCTCTCTATCGTTCCCTTTCTAACTCTCTCTCTTTTCTTTCTTTCTTTTTGGTTTTCATCTTTTTGACTTCTTTTTCTTCTAGTCTCTCTCTTTCTCCTCTCTCTCTTTTTACTTTTCTTTTTTTTTCTGTGTGCGTGCGTTTGTGTAAAAGTATGTTCAGTTCATGTTTAACCACACGGACCGAGACAAACAAACACATCATCTCGTGTGCAGCACATATTAACATGCGCGTACTCTCCACATACGTGCATACTGTACTGGCAGATGTTTGTAGGTTTTTCATTCGAAGCTATTTGGAAATTTTTCAGGTGTATTTTGAGTAACTTGTAGGATATTTTAGGTTAGTGAAGGTATTTGTAAGAAGAAAAAGAGCAACCGGATATGTTTGAGTAGGCAAAAAAAATAAAAGGCGTCAAAGCGCTTGAACCGATGTCGGTTTGGAAAATATGGCGATGGTAGAAGTGATGATGAGGACGATAATGAGAATGATGATTACGATGAAAATGATGATGACGACGTTGATTATCGTATTAAGGAAAGTGAAAATTAAAATCTCTAGTCATCGTCAAAGATGGCGACAATGACGACGACGACGATGGTCAAACAAATTTTTGAAAATGACAAACCGACCTTCATCGTGCTGTCTCCCATCTGAACGATCCTCAACCCATAACAATTTGCAGGACAGTTGTTAGCTGCAGTAGTGTTTGAACTACTGATGTTGTTGTTTGTTTTGTTTTTGTGTATGCTGTGGTTGCTGTGGCAGCTGCTGATGTTGTTGTTGTGATTATGTGATTGATGTTGACTGGAACAATTGTTTGTGTTGTTTTTTTGACTTTTTCTAGCTAACCTGATTGTTTGTATAAAACCATTTTTGAATAAATTTTTACAACTCTTCAATGTCTTTATGTTATTGTAGCAATTATTGTTAACACATTTGTTATTACTAATAAAATTACTGTTGTTGTTGTTGTTATTGTTGTTGTTGTCAGAAACTGTGTAGTACTTTTCGTAGCTGATACTGTGGTTACTAGCGTTACTCTTTATAATGTTACTGCCACTACTACTTCCGTTACTGGCGCTGAAGAAGCGATCGCTTGGTGTGTTATTGTCGCCACCGATTCTGTAAATATCTTTGAAATGTCGGTTCAAATTGGCGCCACAAAGTAAGGAGCCATCGAAGCAGCTTCCTTTGCTGTCACTGCTGAGTCTTTCGTGATTGTTGATCGTTAGGTTGAAGTAGTTGTATTCGGTGTTGGATAGGTTGGAACTATTTGAAGTGATTTCGGAAAACCCGCCGGATAATAATAGAGGTTTCTGAGATTTCCAAGTTGGGGATTTCCGTTTTAGTCTGAGGTAGAACCAGAAGATGAAGATTCCGAGGAGAGTGAGGAACATGAAGAAGATGAGTACGTAGAGAGCTTCGTGTAGGTGAGGCTCTGAAATGAGAATGGTGGTAGGACGGTGGTGGTGATGTGATGGGGATGTTTATGTTGTTGTTGGTGGTGGTGGTGGTGACGAGGTTGATATTGTTGACGACGATGACGATGAAAATGACGATGGTGATGATGAATCTGATGATGGTAATAGGGTCGATAATAACATGATGGCTGTTGTCAAAAATCATCATGATGATTATAGCATGGAGGAAAATAAAGAAGTGATAAGGAAATAAAACATGGTAAACATCTTTCATTTGAATGAACGCTGGCAATTGTTATAAACTGTGAAGTGCAATCAATTCATAAACAAATAAAAATGATCAAGTTGGTAATAAAGCGAAAAGACGAGCACAGCGTTGACAGCATAGAGTGCGTGCCTTTAATATGTATAATAAAATATTTATGAGGAGATAAACAAACATATCTTGATAACAATGATAATAGTTGATGAATGTTAAGCAAATTTTGAATTTGAAAAGTTGCAAAGTATATAAATTATAAATTGATAGTAATTTGATGTCGTCATGTCGATCAGAGATACATGTATGCATACCTTACTTTATTTTAATCATTCCTGAAAACTACGTCTTAAGAACTTCATGACAACAATAATACAAAGTACTTTTAATAATTCAACCCACCAACACTTGTTCCATCCTCATCCAATCCATATCCATTTTTCGTCCCATTCCTTACTGTGCCACCTTTTTTGGCAGTTAACTTGGGCTGCAACAATTTGTTACAGAAATCTCCAACCTTGCAACAGAGTATCGAGATGTATCGTTTCGATCCCATGTGACAGTTCATTTTGTACTGTTCCTCGTTCTTCAAGCAGCCATAGGTTTCCACCGTCCTACCGCTCTTCAGGTTCTTACGAACCGCTGAAAAGCACTGTGAGATGAGGTTGGAGTTGTGTTGTGTTGGTGATGTTTGTTTGGTGTCTGGTTGGTTTGGGTTGTTAATGGTTGCTGATGGTTGTTGTTCTTGTTGGTGGTGGTGGTTGAGAGGAGAGAATTTGTTTTGTTTGCGAAGTTGTTGTTTTGAATCTGTAATGTTGATTGTTCAATTTAATTTCTGAATTCAAAATTAAATTTTGTTTGACTTACAAAGTTTTGTTATCTCAATTTTAAATTAATCGATCATTCAAATCAACCAACCAATCAATCAACCAATCAACCAACCAATCAACCAACCAATCAATTAACCGAATGACTAGTAGTGCAGTAATCCAGCGAATCAGAAGGACACCTTCTTTGAGCATGGTCACAGGCACATTTGAAACTTGTCACCATTGGCTGGTTGTCGACCAATAGCGAAGGAACGATTGAGGAAAAATTGGTTTGATTGGTCAAAAACATGATGATGTAACGTTCAATTTTTATAGGTCAACTTCCACAACAATCAAAGGTGTCTTTCATACATTTTGCAGATGGCTTAAAAGGTTGATTCAGAAGTTTACATCTTTGTTTTTACATTTCTTGTTTTCTCTGCAATAAATAAATCTGCTACAATTACAATCTAAAATTTAACACATCAAATAAATCAAAGTGATCGCTCATTCACTTGAACAACTCAAATCATTATGTGTGCTTGGATGTGCGCAACTTCTGCTGCGTAGGTCTATGGGGTATTTATTTAAGAGAAAAATTTCAATCCAACCATGAAGGAAGCACTTGAACATTATGAAAAACAAAAATAACATTAGTAACAACAACAATGAAAATAATATATAAATTCATCAAGGAAGTAACAAGAAACTAGATAACAACGGAAAGAATTACAGCAACGACAAAATAATAATAATAATAATAAAGTATTATAGTGACAAAAATAAATAAGAATCACGTTGAAAAAAACAAAAAAAAAATATGAACGACGTCGTTTGAAATTGTTTCGAGATTTTAATGCACTGCGTTGTGTTGTTTCAACTTTTGCCATTTAAGCCCTCATAAGATAAGCTATCGTAGGTTTAATTAATTAAATAATCAATTAGTTAATTAATATATTATTATATAATTAATTAATTAAATCAAATAGTTAATTAATTAATTTTAAACAGCTATTTAACTATTTGGAATAATTGAATCAAATTATTTTTTTACTTCTACTACAACAGCAACTGTAGAAAAAGCTTCTTCTACGACTTCTTCTACAAAAGAAGTAGAAGCAGTAGTAGTCAATAATAGTAGTNTTAGTAGTAGTAGTATTAGTAGTAGTAATGGTAGTAGTA
>NW_008705254.1:4504256-4582723 GCF_000326865.2 Helobdella robusta
TGCTTTGCAGAAGCAGTTAGTTTTATTTGAATTAATTTTTCCATACCCACCTATGATTAACTACATTGAACGAATTAAAAAAGATTTTCATTCAATAATCTTCAGCAATCATTGGCAATCAATTCATTGTTTTATAATTTGTATATAGACACTCATTCATTCATCATTCCATTCATACATTCACCACCAATTCGTTTTTTCATTCATTCGTTCAATCATTCATGCATTCAACGTTATAAAACGATTTCATTCATCCATTCACCCACCATCCATCAATCATTTCATCCCTACATAACATCATTTTTATCCAACCACCCTTTTGATTTTGAGTGAAGAGAGAATCAGGTGTTTAGCACATTGCTGCTATAGTGTCATCCATCCATTTATCCATCCATTTATCCATCCATTTATCCATCCATTCATCCATCCATCCATCTTTCCATCCATGTTCTTCATCCATTATCATGTTATTATCCTCTAATGCGGTTTTAGTCATTATCACTTTCTTACCTTCATATTCATCATCATCAGTCATTTATCATCATCGTCGTCGTCATCATCGTCATCATCATTATCATCATGAACTCCATTGTTCAGTTGAACAGAACGTAACGTAACATGATAAGTAGCGCATAATTTATTGCCGTCGAGCTTAATTTGCTAAAAATAAATACCAAATGAAAAATAAAAATACTCGAAAATACAAACACAAATACACAACCATACAAATAAAAGTACTACAAACACAAATACACAACCATACAAATGAAAGTACCTTCATATACAATTATATACGGATACGCACATGTATGTTTGTTGGTTGCTAATAATTCTAAAACCCAATTGAAATAAATTTGGTATGTATATATATACAATATATACATATACAAATATATATATATATATATATATATATACATACGTATCATAATATAGATCATATACCCATATTTTATTAAAGTATAAACAGACAATCACTAATTTATTATACAAACAAGAAACTAATTTATCATTTGTATGGCAAAGAGGGCCAAGCCAGTTTACTTATACTTGTACACATCAGGCGTGATTGGAATGATGTTTTTATCCATAAAATCTAGATTTAAATTTTTATATAAAAACATGCAGTCGTCATTTAATTATGTTTAAAATATAAAAATATTGATATCAGTATATTTTTATGGAGTTAAACGATTAGTAATTATTTCGTTCAATGAAATCCTGGAATGGATGAATTAAAAAACAATCTTGAAATCGCTATTTTTATACATACCTACCTTTTATGAATCCTTACCGAAAAAATAGCGGTGTAGAAGCACATACAGACACAAACACAAACACACATACACACACAAACACATACACACACAAACACATAAATACTCATATCAGCCTCTGAAACATTCGCGAACGTTTTATTTATTGATACATATGTTTATAAAAATGCCTCTAAATGAAATCGTTGCGATAAGATGGAAGAAGTCTGTTTGCTCTGTGCTATAGTTGGTTAGTTGGTTGGTTGGTTTGCTGGCTGGTTGGTTGATTGGTTGGTTGGTTGACTGGTTTGTTGGTTGTTTGGTTGGTTGACTGGTTTGTTGGCTGATTGATTGGTTGGTAAGTTGATTGGTTGGTTGGCTGGCTGGTTGGTTGGTTGATGGTTGGTTGGCTGGCTGGTTGGCTGGTTGGTTAGATAGTTGATTGGTTGGTTGGATGGTTGGCTGGTTGGTTGGTGATGGAACGCAGACGCAGGAAATAGTTGCTGTTGATGATTAAAATTCACTTGGAAAAAATCAAATCTAAAGGCGGGATCGTTGATAAGGGTTAATCTCTTCATTCTTTTTTTTCTCATTACGTCTCAACCGTTTTCTCTCTCTCTCCTCTCTCTCTCTCTCTCTCTCTCTTTCACTCTCTCTCTATTCTCCTTTTCTTCTGTCACTCTCTTCTATCTCTCCCTCTCTCTTTTTCTTTGCCTTTTTAGGTTTTATTCTTTTCCATTCATTCATGCTTGCTTTCTTCTCACTTTTATTTCAAACACGAACTTGCGTAAAATAAATTAACAGAATATTTAAACGTGAATACATGCCTATCTACCTACACGTACTAGTGTATCTTAACGAATAAATTTATTATACATTATAACATTAGTGAAGAGTGTTAAACATTGCTAAACATTCATAAAACGTTAACAAACAGTTTAATAAACAGTTTAACGAACAGTTTAACAAACAAACAAACAGATGGAAAATACTGTTATGAGTCGTCATCATTTGCAACATCAAAACAACTCATCTAATTTGTCAGCTAACAATGGGCTGATTATAACTCAGAGCTAAATGTAAAAATGATATGTTACCTTTCTGTATGTACGTATATGCATGTGTGTGTGTGTGTGTGTGTGTGTGTGTGTGTGTGAGTGTGTGTGTGTGAGTGTGTGTGTACTGTGTATACATAACTTCAATTTTATTAAACTTATAATTTATTTGTAAAAAATGGCAAGCAAAACCATTTGCCGTGATTAACTTTATGTTTGCGGTCTTTTTCTTAGTTTATTGCCTCAAAAATAACAAGTTTTTGTTGGTAATTCGTGCCCATATATTATATTATCCAGTAAAACCAGAAAAAAATAAAATTAATTGTTTATGGTTAGTGAGACACTTTATAAAAATAGAAACACACACGCACATACACATACATACAAACATACACACACAAACAAACACACACACACATACACGCATTACAAAGTATCTTATTTTTAAGTGAATAGTTAAAAAACTTGAGCGAAACAAGATTTTATTTCCGAAAAAAATTGTATTTAGCTCTTTGTGGTCGAGATGTTTGTGTGTGTTTATGTGTTTGTTTGTGTGTGAGTGTATATACGTGTGTGTAACAATACAAACTCACTACACTTACAAACATACATAAGAATAAATATATAATACTATAATATACACACGCACGTGTTGTTGTATGTGTACGTGTGTGCGTATATGTGTGTATGTGCGTGTATGCATTTTAGGTCTGCGTAATGCATCCAGCAAAATGGAAACACATGTAGATGGATACAATTTTGTTGTCAGAGGAAGAAACAGGCAACCAATTAACAATATAATTGTTCGCATTAATTGCTAACACAAGATTCTCAACCACCACCATCATCACCATCATCTTCTTCTTCATCTTCTTCTTTCTCTTCTTCTTCTTCTTCTTTTTCTTCGTTCGTTCATCCATTCGTTCGTTCGTCCGTTCGTTCATTTGCTCATTCGTTCATTCGTTCATTCGTTCATTCATTCATTCATTCATTCATTCATTCATTCATTCATTCATTCATTCATTCATTCATTCATTCGTTCGTTCATTCATTCATTCATTCATCCATTCATTCATTCATCCATCCATTCATTCATTCATTCATTCATTCTTGTCTCACATAAATCAGGTGTTTTCATTCTTTATAGTTTAATTTTTATTCGTTTTTTAACATTATTCCGCTAAAATTCGTTTTTTCTTTAATTTTCAAATTGAATTCTTTATTAACGCGAAACAGTTTTGTGATTTGGTTACTTTGCAGTTACCAAAAAAGTTTTACGTGGTTCACCTTCTAATGTTATATTCTCATTGAACCTTAAAACTAAATTTGTAAACTGTTGGGAAAAATAGAAACTGATATTTTCAAGACAACATGGCATTTAATAACAAAATATACGCTTAAATAACGTGCCCATGTTAAGATACTTATTAAAAAACTCAAAAGAAAAAGATTTGCGCCGCCCGGGAATCGAACCCGGGTCGCAAGAATGGGAATCTTACATGATACCATTACACCAGCGGCGCCACGACGTTAAAGGCCAAATAGAAAGACTTAATTTAAAGAGAAAAAATTTTATACGTTATATACTATACTATGTGGGATATGTTGATCGTAAATTTGTGACCTATCTGCCATCTTTAGAACACAAGTGGAAAACAGAATCTTCAAATAATTTCAAATTTCTTACATGTCGTCCAGCATCAACTGCAAGACCTTGTAAAACATTTCTGCCGCTTTCATTGGTGGATGTTTAAATCTTTAAATTTGAAGGGGGCGAAGAAACTAACCAAACTTCTATAAGTGTGGCTATAATAGTATAATATAATTAGTTAGGCTAATGGCCTTTTTTAGATTCATTACGTGTAAATTTTTGATCGATTTTTAACTAAAGGCTGAACTATGATGAAAATATTTCTCACAATGAGCGGTGTACCTTAGATCCACCCCTGAATGAATCAAGTAAAATTAAAAAAACTACCAGCTTAAAAATCGAACTATAGTACTAGTTCAGTCACACTTAATGACAATTATTCGGCCTATTCAAAATACTTTATATCAAAAACTTTTAGATTTCCATTACAAATTATACATTTTCATGCTCAAGGGACTGTGTACCACTTGAATCTAGTAAAAAAACTACCAGCTTAATTCACTATCAGCCCCTCATTCCCAAAAATAATTATTGTGGGTAGTTCGTAATTATAACTTTTGTTTTTTTTTAAATGATGTCTGGCGATTATTCTGCCGGAGATTGACATTTTAATGTGTAAGATGTGTATTATATACCTACGCGTGTGTGTGCGTGTATGTTTAGTTAGAACATGATGTATGTATTATATTGATGTATGTATACACATGACTATATAAATGTCTGTCTACCCAAATGTTATATCTATTAACTGAAATTACTGAATTTAAAAGCAGTTGTTAATTTTTCTTAAAAGGTAGGTAGTGGCCAAAAATAAAAAAACTTATCAATAATTCGTTATATTAACAAATTTAGAATTTAGAACATAACTCAGATTAAATAGATCAAATTGAAGCTTATAAGGACTGCAAACTTAACGTTGCCTCATAGCATCAACTACGACACCTTTGTGAAAAATCGTAATTGATGTCGTCCGCACGAATTTATATCGAAAGGCCATCAGTATTATTGTCATCGTTGTTAGTATAATTATTATCTGAAAGAAGACACTTAAATGCTTTTAAAACATCCTGCTTAAATATTAATTGCCGCAGATATAAGTGTGTTTGTGTGTGTGTGTGTGTGTGTTACCGTTTCTCTGTATGTATTTGTATGTCTGTATGTTGTTAGATACCTATCTTTTTTAGACATATACATTTGTGATTCGACCTTTGACCAGGGTGTGGAAATTTGTTAAGGTGTTCATTCGTGACTGACAACCTTTTTCATTTTTTACTCAAAATGCATAAAAGACCTCGCGGGCAGCCCAAAATGGTTTTGCTTTCACCATCACACACATTTAAACACACACACACAATCAGACATACATACATAATTCAACACATAAACACATACGCACAGACAGATATGCACGAGCAAAACATAGATAGAAATAGTATGATTTATAAACACACATATATAAACCCATCCTTATAGACACAGTCATATAAACATACGCACACATACACACACACATACACACACACACATTCACACAAATACACACACATCAAACGCACTCAGTCTACTTGCTTAAGCTCTATGAAACCCTAGGACTTTGTTATTAAGAGACCATTGGAAAATACGTTTTGCGCAATAAGATTCGTCAATTAGAAAACTTGCATGCGTTTTTCATAATATCTGAAAGAATAACAATTTTAGAAGTATAATTAATTAATTAATAAACTAATTAATATTTATAAGATTTATATGAATAATAAACCCTCTTTATAAATGTCAGTAATGTGGGCTCTCAACAAGAGCAATTCGTTATATCATCATTGTTTCTTATTTGTACGCTAAAAAGTCAGCCACACACACACACACGCACATACACACTCACACACACACATACACCAAACAACACCACAAACACAAAAAAAACGACACGACTAACCAGAATACTACAAACACAATACAGACAACGCAAAAACCTACAATGATGACGACGATGATGATGAAGACGACGACGACGATGATGATAAATTAAAACTATGAAAACAACGTCTGTTGATGTTGATGGTTATGGGCGTAAAAGCACAGTTTTAAATTTCTAAAAATTCCAAGTTTTACTTTCATTCTTCTGCTGTTCAAAGTTTATTACCAACACAAGCAGAACTATAACACACGAACTAACAAAACATTATATATATATATATATATATATATATATATATATAAAGAGAGAGAGAGAAACAGAAAGAAAGAGAAAAAGAGAGAGAAAGTAAGAAAGACAGAGTGACAGAGAGGCATATACCTAAATATGCACAATTGAAATAGGAGAGAGAGAGAGAGAGAGAGAGAGAGAGAGAGAAAGAGAGAGAGGGAAAGAGAGTGATGATGACGATGTTGATGATGATGTTGATTAGAATGATGATGATGATGTAATATGATTGTACTGGAAATGACAGTAAAAATGAAAAATGAATGAAATTAACAGCTACGATGATGATAATCTGTGAAAAGAAGACACTAACATCATCTTCATTATCATCATCTTTTTTTTATCATCATCCTCTTTCTCATCATCTTCACCATCATCATCATCGTCGTCGTCGTCATCATCATCGTCTTCATGACCATCTTCCTTTTTATCATTACAAACGTCACCATTCAGTTTCTTTCCGACACACTCATCACGTAAGTCATCATCATCATCAAGACATTCATACATGTATGAATATCTTGGGTTTCTGTTTGTTTCATAAAGTAAAGTTTTAAGTAAAAATCTTTTACTTTAGCCACTTTTTATTTGCTCTAATTAGCACTTAGATAAATATTCGTGTTATTTTATGTGTGTGTATACAAACACACACACACAGACACACTATTGCTCTCATGTTAAACCACACGCACACACAAACTCATACACTCACACATTCATACACAAACACACACACACCTACACACCTACACACACACAGCCTTCCCAACCTATAACAACAAATTCGTCATTCCTCCAATACCAGTTAACTGGTTTTAACCAAAAAGCCCCGATTTTTGATTTTAGGCAATACTATCATTACACATACACCACACACACACACACACACACACACATGCGCGCGCGCACAGTTTCACACACAAATTCAAACAAGTTAAATAAAAAACTCGTTATAACGGAGTACGATATATCGAGAATTCATATAAAGTTGATAACAAAATGCTCTGTTTTCTTTCTCTGTTTGCAAACATTATTACAATTATTATAATTGCACCGACATCATTGTAGAAACCTGGTATAATTACCATCTTGTTACACACAACACGCACACACACACACACACAGACACACAGACGCACACACACACACGCATACACACAGACGCACACACACACGCACATATATATATATATATCATTAAAATATGTGTGTGATTGTAATACGTATGAATGGATACTGTTATAAAAAGACAAGCTGAGCGTTGAAATGAACATTGTTTGGCATTCGTTCTAACTTTGGATTTTTTCCGATAAAACTTGTTTGATTTGATTAAATATAGTTATTATTATTAAATATTTTAAATGAATAAATCAATTAAATTAGTATTATATTTAATGAAATAGAAAATAGTTGAATCATTGATAATTTATTTTAAAAAGATTCTTTTAAGTAACAATATATACTCGACTCTATTCGTTTCAGCAACAATTATGTAACACCAAAATTCATACAATTTATATATTTATTTTTGTTATATATTAAACTAATAAGACAAAAGATTTATTGTAACGTTTTGATAGTTTGATAGAAAATCATCGTCACTAATAACACGTAATTTATATTATCATACTTGTTATCACACAAATAACACGAACATCAACACAAAACAACATGGTAACTAACATCAACTACAACGACAGCAACGACAATAGCGACAACGACATTAATGACAACATCAACAACAACAGCAGCAGCAGCAACAACAGCAGCAGCAACAACAACAACAACAGCAGCAACAACAACAGCAACAACAACAATCCTATCAACAACATCAATGTAAACAGAATATTCACCATAGATAATCAAACCAATTTCTACAACAACAATGTCGTCAACTCCAACAACACTCCAAACAACAAAAACCAATCGTTAAAGAATTCAAATCTACATAAAATTAACCAGTCACTAGAAATCATTAACACAGATGAGATAAATAACAACCAACCAATAGCAGATCAGAATGGGTCTTGCCCTGCTTATGGTCATCAGCCAATCACAAACGGCCTACTAAATGATATTCACAAATATGAAGGCTTTGTTCTTAATAAATTTTCTAATCATGGTTTGTTAACAATTTTACAGTTTTTTACGATTTTTGAAGTTTTTCAAAGTTTTTCAAATGTTTTTCTAAATTTTTTAGAGATGAACAATTACACTCACACTCACACAGGCAGACATGCACGCACATACACATACACAGAGGTAAGCACACGCACACATACAAACGCGTTCACACACACGGGTAAACACACGCACACATACAAACGCGTACACGAACACACATACCAACACGTACACGCACGCACATACATACAAACACAGGTACTAATAAACGATCGACAAAAAATATTGACGATGCGAAAGTGAAAAGAATGATGATGAAGAAGAAGATAAAAGCCAATAGAAAATGTAAGGTTGATTGTTTGGTTGATCATTTGTCTACATTGACTTTAACAGATAGTTACTATCCTTCCACACATATCATTATGTACGTAGTCATGTGAGTAAGTTAAATGATCACAACTCTATCAATTTGACATCATCATTAAAAAAATTCAAATAATCATCATTGTCCCAATCATCATCGTTATCATCACCATCTACCTCATTATAGCCATCACCATCGATACAATCATCATTATCATCATCTGTCTCATCACCATCAATATCATGATCATTATCATAAACATCATCGTTGTCGTTATTATCAGCTTTATGATCATCAACTCCTCTATAACTACTACAACAACCACCATCACCGTCGTCGTCATCATCACATTTGCAGACTTATTAACAGCGTTGTGGCTCTTATGCTGTCCACTCATGTGTCTTGTGGCCTGTGTTCGGACGCCCGCCTACTCAGATGACGACGATGATGACTGCTGCTCCTACTACAAATATGATAAAGATTACAATGATAACAAACACGGCTGATGATGATGATTAGGATTATAATAAATTTTTTGATGAATTTGGGCGAAACTAGTTGTCAATGTTGGTTCCGTTACGATGAGGATTATGATGATGACGGCAATGATGATGTTCTAACTAAGAGGGTGATGATGTAGCTAGCTACTCAGCTGCTGCTGTTGCTGATGATGTGATGATAGTAACAATGTACATACAAAGACTGGTGGAAAAACTTGTAATGACATAAGCGATGATAAAGATGATGATGACGAATACGATGATGATTGAAGTTCATTACGATAGTCTCATATTCCGACGAATGATGAGGACAAGATGATGACAAGATGATGGCAACATTACGACAAATGATAAGAAGAAGAAAGATGATATCATTCCGACTGCGACAAAGATTACAAGCAAACTTCGCCATCACAAAAAAAAAATCCAATTCGATTTTAAAATCTCTTCGGTCGAATAAAACAGGATGTTTGACGAAATACCGACAATACCGGTTCGGAAATTCCTGTGATCTCTACCATTTCGATACTCTATTAAACATTTTTATTCTGTTTTTCGAATGAAGATATTTGAAATTTTTCACTTTAACTTACTCGGATCTGCTGATCTGTATCATGATATATATATATATATATATATATATATATATATATATATATATATATATATATATATATCATATAATATATATATATATATAATGTATTATTTAATAGAAAATGATCTTTATTAACAATAAAAGTTTGGACAAAATGAATATTATTGTTATTTATATAATAATAATAACAGCACAAATAATAACTAGAATTCACTGATAGGTCGAAAAAATTCAAAATGAAATAGAAATTGATAATAACAACAACAACAACAATAATAACAACAACTACAACAACAACAATAATAACAACAACTACAACAACAACAATAATAATAACAACTACAACAACAACAATAATAATAATAACAACAACAACAATAATAATAATAATAAACACTTCCGCGTACGTGCAGTCACAAAAGCGAGCAATCAATCTCAAAGGAAGCTGTGTGGAAACGTTACTTTTATGCCATCGTAATCATCATCATTATCAATATCGTCATCATCGTCGTCGTCGTCTTCGTCATCATCGTCATCATCATCATGATCTAGAGGGCTAACCACAAAATTGAACTTGTTAATGTAAACAAATTCTTCTTTGCATAGAAAAACTAACATTTCTGCTCTTTTTAATACTAACAACGTTACTTTACTACTACTATTACTAATACTACTACCACTACTACTACTACTACTACTACTACTACTACTACTACTACTACTACTACTGTCGTAGTACCACTAATATTGCTACTACAACTACTTCTACAACAACAACAACTACTACTATTAATAATAATAATACTACCACTCTTGTTACTACTACTACTACTATAACTTCTACAACTACTAAAACTAATACTACTTTAACTACTAGCGCTACTGCTTTTGCTGCTTTTACTGTGATTGCCACAGCTATCATTACAACAGCTATTATTACTACTATTACTACTATAGCTACTATTACTACAATGGTAATAAAAATGTATATAGAGATATAGAGAACGATTCAACATGTTACCAACGTCTTGCTTGTACTTGACACAATGCATGCAAACAACATATGGTGTGACAAATTCACAGGCGCACACACGCACACACAGACGCAGACACACAGACACACACAAACAAACAAACAAAAAACAAACAAACAGATATAATCATGGTTATATAAATAGCTAATGTATTTTTCCAGAATATTATTTTTAAAATAACTTTTAATACACTGGTTCGTTGTCCATGAGTGAACGAGCCAGTGTATTACCAGTGACAGAACCAGTGAACGAACCTGTAAACAAACAATGTATGTAATATTATAATTGAGATTTTTTCATATATTCCGAAATAAAGATTAACGGTCTAATGATATTTGAATATTATTATTATTATTATGATCATTATTATTATAATCATAATTATTAATTATAAAATTATGACAATTCTCGTTGATATTACTTTTATTATTTCTTTTAATCCGTTTCTTACCCACCGATAGTAATAATAATAATCGATAAGATGATGATGGTTATGATAGTGCTAAGGCAGTGAATGTAATATAGTATAAATGCTACTACTACTACTACTACTACTGCTGCTACTATTACTACCACTGCTACTACTACTACTACTAATAAAAATAATAATAATAGTAATAATAACAAAATAAGGGTAAATTTTGTTTGACGGGCGTATGTTTACATTGATCAGCGTTATACACACATACGTAACGTACGTTTTACACACACTCACACACATGTTATATACACACAACACACACACATACACACATATACATACACACAAAGTAACAAAGACACTCATACATAAAAACACGCCTACTTCAATGACTCATTTTAGTAAAATCCACGTAAAGCGACTTCCGTAAAACACGCTTGTTGAAGAGGAAATGAGGATTAAGGCATCAGTAACCAAAACGTGCAGTACACTTCTGCCAATGAAAGAATGATATGAACGCCTAAACTACGTTTAGAAACCATGGATACAGAAACTGATTTTATGGGTTAAACAGACGTAAACAATCCATATTTTATTTTGTTTGACGGCTAACTACGTACGTACGATGCAATGTTTATTTTATTATTGTTTCTTCCTTCTTTTTCTTTTTCGTGCCGTATCCATTCAGGACATTGGCGACCACCGACTTCCACAAAATCCGATCTTTAACACGTTGTAGTAGTTGAAATGTGGTGATAATCACCAAATGACAGACTTCACGAATGTTATTCGTTGTTGACCGCGATTTCTTCTCCCTGCAATCCTTCCAGTAGTTGTTAGATTTTCCATTCTTTCCTTCCACGTGATGTGACCAAAAAAACTTTAACTGCCCCCGTCGGATTATCTGTAGTAATTTCCTCTTTTCCTAACCGGACTGTTTTAATACATCCTCATTCAAAGAGGATGAGAGGTCCAACTAATTTTTATAATTCTTCTCAAAATCCACATTTTTCCCATTTCTTTAAAAATTGTCCAGGACTCAGAGCCATAAGTTAACAAAGAAAAAATGTAACACCCTAACAGTTTTAATTTTGTTGATATTTTGATTTTACTGTTGGTGAGAATGTTTTTCCTTTTAGAATATGCATCTTTCACCATAGCTATTTTTCATTTGATATCCATATCACATTTACAACCTGAGGTAATCAGACTTCCGAAATAATTGAAGCTGCTGGCTTGTTTCACCTGTTTACTATTAATAATTATGGTGCAGATCGGGGCGGTTTTGCTTTTACTGATAACCATACACTTTGTTTTGTTGATGTTAATTTGCAAGCCGTTCCTTTTACTTTCAAAAACCAGTTTGGAAACCATTGTTTGTAGTTTTTCCATTTAATCTGCTATAAGAGCTGTATCATTAGCATATATTACATTGTTTATACTCACGCCTCCAATGGATATTCCAGGTAGATCTATTTTTCTCATGATGATCTCACTATCTAGATTATACTGGCCTGGTGAGAATACACAGCCTTGCCTAACACCTTTTTTTATTGACAAAACTAATCATCTTGTTACCAAATTTTATCGCTGCTCTTTGGTCCCAATAGAGGTTTTTGATAACTCTCGTGTCATTTCCGTCAATGTCCAAATTTTCTAATATTTCCATAAGCTCCACTGTGTCAAGCTATCAAAAGCTTTGGAGTAATCGACGAAACATATAAACAAGTCTTTTTTCATTTCAATCGCTCGTTCGCTGATCATTAATAGCATAAAGATAGCGTTTCTTGTGCCACAATCCTCGACAAAACCACATTGGACATTTGAAATTTCAGATCTGATTCTGCTTCGTGCTCTCATCATCAGAATTCTCAAGAGAAGTTTGGTAAGATGACTCATCAAGCTGCCCGTTCTATGTAGTTCACATTCCGTTGCATTAATTTCTTTAGGCAATGCAAAAAATATTGACTTGGATAGATCTTCAGGAATTTCGCAGCTGTTATAAATCTCTTTAAAAATTTCTGTCACTTTTTCAATGCCAAGTTCATCAAGACATTTAATTTCATCAACAACTATCTTATATGGACCCGGCGCTTTATTTGATTTTATTTTGGAAAGAGCTATTATTGTTTATAATGTTTATTGACTCCGTGTTTAGTTACTTTATAACGTTAATTGCACGTGAACTTCAAATTCAGTCAGTCAATTGATTGGTATTTATAGAGCGCAATTCCTGCAAATTAACTTAATTTAGTTAGAGTAAGATTATTTCAACTCGAAAAACTGTATTTAAAACGTTAAAAACAACATAAACGCTGTTTATGTTGGTTGACAATATTGTCTGGATGGGTGTGATAGATAAATACAGTTTTACTTGTTCGTCACAACATGAATGGATGAAAAACTATGGAAAACTTTGGTACTTCATCTCCGGGTACATGTACATCAAACATTCGTTTTGTATTTCTATAATTAACACAATAACATAGAATTAAAACTTGTATTATTTCAACAAATAAACTTAAATCATATAATAAAATGAAACTGTTAAAAATATGTATGCTAAAAAACTCTGCAGAAACAAACAGTCGGAAATAAATTACTTAAGATAAATAATTACTCAATCAATCATCTGATCAACCAATCAATAAACCAACCAACCAACCAACCATCCAACCAACCAACCAACCAACCAACCAACCAACCAACCAACCAACCAACCAACCAATCACTCAGACAGCCAGTAAGTCAATCATTCAATCAATCAATCAGCTAACGAACGATGCTATAAATCAACCAGCCAATCAAATAAATTCATCAATATTATTATTGCTATTATTATTATTTTTCTTCTTGCTTCTACGACCATGTCGGTTCTTGTTATTCTCATTCCGCGTGGTGAAGAGAATATTCTAAATGAATAAAAATAAATAATAACATAATATAATAATAATATAATATAATAATAACATAATATAATAATAATATAATATAATAATAACATAATATAATAATAATATAATATAATATTATAACATAATAATATATATAATTAACTATTACCTTTATAAGATACTTTAATATGAGATAACAGACAGACAGACAGACAGACAGACAGACAGACAGACAGACAGATAGAAACAAACTCACCTGTTCATCTAAAAAGTCGATAATAAACTGTTTGGATGCGACAAACTCCATACTACTCTTAATCTTGGTGATAAGGTCAGATAACTCAAAAGGCTCATAATGAAGAATTTTCAACCTTAGATCAGTGTTGCAGTGAAAGAACTGAAATAACTGTAAGGAATGAATTAATGAATGAATGAACAAATGAGTGAGTGAGTGAATAACTAAATAAATGAGTAAATAAACGAGTAAAGGAAGGAAATAAATTACATTTTATTAAATAAACAAACAAAGCAGATTGGGTAACTTAATCTGATGATGGTGGTGATTAAAATGACGATGATTCACGTTTCGGGATGTAATTGATGATGATAACGATATAACATGTAAATGATATAATTAATTAATTAATTAATCAATTAATTAATTAAAAAATTAGTATAATTAAAGTGACCAGTCTCAACCTTTTCCTTTTTCTGCTCCTCTGTTAGTTTTACATTCTTCAATTTTAACCTCTGACTCGCAGGAATGACGTCATCATCATCATTGTTATTATCCTCTTCACCTTGACCATCATCGTCGTAATCAATGCCCTCTAGCCTGGAAAATTATTTTTAAAAAAAATTTGTGAAAAAAAAATCAAACATATCGGAAAATTATTTTGCGTTTGAATTTCAACTGACCATCGCTTATCTTCATCCTCATCTTCATCATCTTCTCCATCATCATCATCATTATTAATATTATTCCAAGCTACTGTAGCAGCTGCTGAATATTGCGTAGTTTTAACATCAGCACATGTTGATTGCAGGCCGCTGGTAACATTTTTTAATGGGTTCTTCATCTTAAACGTGAATGCTTTCTTCGCATTGTTCATCATATTGGAGGCTTGCGGTACTGATGCAGCTGATAATGATGATGGAAATGATGATGTAGTTGTTGATGATGATGTCGGAAAGATTGATGATGATGATGTCGACGACGATGATGCCGTTGTTGGCTTAAGAATTGATGTTGTACCAATGTTGTTGTTGTTGTTGCTACATAGCATCACATTGTTGTTGTTGTTCTTGCGTAACATCAGATTGTTGATGTTACTTATGTTGATGTTGTTGTCGTTCATGTTTTTGTAGTTGATGTTACTTATGTTGATGTTGTTGTTCATGTTTTTGTTGCTATACGTTCTTTTGCGTCGTTGCCTTTTAGAGTTTTGCTTAGGGGTCGGAATGCGTTCGACGTCTGTTCAATTGAATTCCAATAAATTCACAGTCATAATCATCGCTATCGTTATCATCATCATAATCACCAGAATCATCACCATGACCATCATCAACATATCGAACCAGGATGCAGTCCGTAATAGATGCCTTTCAAGATGTCGACCATTTTTTTCTTTGGAAAGGCTCTCACGCCATAGTTCTGGCAGTGCTTCTGTTATCATAATCAAAATCGCCATCATCATCATCATCATCACCATCATCATCGCCATCAAGCACATGATTACAAGAACCAACCCTCAAAACAGGTGTCATCATTTCATCATACTTCAACATTGGCGTGAATTGTTGCGGTGACAATCTACTCATACGTCTGCTGCTGTTTTGTGGTGTTGTTACTGCTACTGCTGTCGATGAATGGTAATGTTGTGACGTCGATGATGACGTCATTATAGATGTTTTTGTTGCTGCTGATGATGATGATGCTGTTGTTGTTTGTTGGGGTTGGGTTAGGGTTGCAGTTTGACCATCATCAGCATTATTAGCAATATCATCAGGAGAGTGATGACGATGATGACGATGTGTGTTTGCATCGTCGTCATCATCATTTTCGTCATCATCAACGTCATTGTCGTCATTCTCGGCAAATAAATATTGCCGCTCTACGCTTGTGAATGTTGCATCAGATGTCGATAACGATTTCCTCAAAAATTTTCGTTGTTGCTCTTGAAGCTGTGGTTGTTGCCGCTGCCGCTGCTGATTATCATCAAGCGTTGGCTGCAGTAGCAATGGTGGTTGCTTTTGAAACAATCAGTTAATAAAAAAAAACAATCAACCAACCAATCAATTGCTATTATAACTTTCAGTCAAATCACTTGCCCTGCATCTCACCAACCAATCAGCCACGTCAGTTTCTTAATCTCGCAGATCAATTTCTTAATCTCGGTAATAACGCATTGAATTCACAATATGCCAGTGACGTCGTGACTACTTACTCATAAACAGAAGCTAACCACTTGTAAAAATAGTTAGTTAGTAACTAATTCTCAACTATTTGTAACGAGGTAGGTTATAAACTATTCCCAACTACTGCCTCGTTGTTGGTTTTGATCGACTACTTTTAAGTCGGGTTTTTTCGAGGTTTTTTCTTCCGACACTGGTTTTTCAGCTGTTAAATGCCAAAACCTTCAAAAGTTTCGACCAATCAACCAGCCAGGCAACCAACAAACCAACCAGCCAGACAACCAACCAACCAGCCAGCCAGACAACCAACAAACCAACCAGCCAGACAACCAACAAACCAACCAGCCTGACAACAACCAACCAACAAACCAACCAGCCAGACAACCAACAAATCAACAAACCAACCAGCCAGACAACCAACAAACCAACCAGCCAGACAACCAACCAACCAACCTGAGTAGAGAACATGGGTGGTGACGGTGGATTGGAATTGTAGCAAGCATCGTAACCATCCAGGAAGTCTTCCCAGGCAGAGCCATCATCATCATCATGACGGAATTCGTTATCATTATCATGACTAACACCTTCACGATCATTATCAAGACCAACACCACCGTCATCACCATCGTTATTTCGACAGATGTTAATAACATTTGTGCCCACAAAATTATTGTTATTATCATTATTCAAATTAACAATTACATTATCATAATTATTATCGTAATTTGCGTTTACAATAATATTCATAAGATCATTATTATCGCCATTATCACTCACATCAATATTCATAAAATCATCACCATAATATTTATCACTCAAATTAATATTCAGGACATCATCATCTTTCATCATCACTGAACTAGAAACATTGTCATCATCATTATCGTTCATTTCACCATGTATAACGTCACCAACACCATCATAATCATCACCTACATCACCAGCATTGTCAATAAAATTATTTTTATTAACATTATTATGATTAATATTATTATGATTATTATTATTATTAATATTAGCCAGGGAATAATTGCACATGATAGCATCGTTATCATCACAAACAACATCAGAGACACCGCCAAAATTCCTCTTATCATAATCATCATCATCACCCCCATCACCATTATCATCACCATCATTTTCACCATTAGTTCTATCCTTATTAGTATCATTATTGTTGTTATTAATGTTAATGTTATTGTTGACGTCATCATCATCGTCATTGTTTTGTTGCAGTTTGAAAGTGTAGTCGTCATTTTGGGTGAGTATGGAGGAGAACATATCTACGCTGACGTCATCGTCAGCAGTCTTATCGTCGCAATCATAGCCGCCACCACCACCATTACCACCATTACCACCACCATTACCACTATTACCCTCACCATCATCTTCATTATTATTTTTATTATTATTATCACTATGGTTATCAATTTTAGCACGATTCAGATTGATCAGATTACCATCCTCATCAGAATTATTATTATTATCAACGTTTATATATTTATCATCATCACTATCATCAATAACTCTATTATTATTACTATTATTAATGTTATCAATGTTATCACTGGTTGTATAGTGAGTATTATTATTATTATTATTAATTATGTCATCGTCGTCGTCCTCAGCAACGTCAGCACCGCGGCATTTTACATTTCTCTGTGTTAGCACAAATTCATAGACCTCTCTATAACCATCCTCATCATCGTCATCATAATTATTATCATAATTACCCTTATAATTATTTATACTATCATTATCATCATCGTCCATATCATTTATACCGTTATTATCATCAACATCGTTAAATGCGACGTAACCATCTGTAAAGTCGTGACAAATATCATCTTTACAGCTGATTGTAGCCCCATTATCACCAGCGATACTATTATCATTAGCATTACAGACATTATTATTATTATTATTATTATTATTATTATTATCACCAACATCGACTTCGTTCATACTGTTGCATAAAAACCCCAGGCCAGTATAGCTTCTAGCTTTAGCAACATCATCATCGCCAATTATGTTATCAGTTCTATCATCATCATCATCCTTATTATTATTGCTATTATTGGTATAATTATTATTATTATTATTAATGATGACGTCACCACAAGTCGTTTCCATCTTCATCGAGCAGTGACTATTACTATCACCACCATCACCTCCACCACCCCCGCCATCATCATCATCATCACCACTGATGACAACAACATCATTACTAATAATACTAGTTTTACCATCATTATCAAGGACAGCAAAATTAGAATTAGTAGCAGTTGTAGTTGCAGTGGTCGGTGTCAAAAAGGTAGTAGTAATAGTAGTAGTAGCAGCAGCAGCAGCAGTAGTAGTAGTAGTAGTAGTAAATGTAGTAGCAGCAATAGTAGAATTTGTTTTTGTGGAATTGTATTTGATCAGTTTATCTCTGCAGTAAGATGACAGCTCTTCAACTTTGTACCTATCAATCAATCAATCAATCAATCAATCAATCAATCAATCAATCAATCAATCAATCAATCAATCAATCAATCAAACAATCAATCAATCAATCAATTCAATCATAACAAGGTAACTATTTTTGTAAATATTAAAAATGAAATTTTTTATTATACCTATAATTATGTTATCCATCAAGCACATGCTTTAATTATTACTATTAGTATCATCATCATAATCAAAATCATCATTATCATCATGAGTAATTGAATGAGTGATTGAATGAATGAGTGATTGAATGAGTTATTAAACTAACTTATCAGCGAGTGAAAGTAGTTGCCCAATTATAACTGGAGTAAGCATTAATTGAGGTTTCGTCTTTGATGATGATGATGTTGAGGGTAGTAGTAATGATGATGATGATGATCTCGATGCGACTGATGATGATGTATTTGATGATGGTGGTTCTTCAACTGTTTATAAAAATAAAATAAATTATAGAACTACAATAATCCCATAAAATATTTCCCCCACTATAAAATCACCATTAAAGACATCTTATTATTATTATTATTACTACTACTATAATTTTATCTTTTTACTATTATTAAACTTCATTATACAAAGTTAAACAGATCATTGCATTGTGAAAGTTAGATCTATCTCTCTTTATCTAGTTTTTACTAAATATTTAGCTAAACATTCTGATGTGTTTGTCTCTCAGTGACGTCATCTTACTCACCACCAAATGCAGTGACGTCATCAGCCAGCGTCATCTTACTCACCACAGAATGATAAATCTCCAGTGTATAGGAACTTCATGAAGAGGCAGAGGGCAGCATAACAATAACCATTCATGTGCAGTTCTCTTTCATTTTTAACCAGCTGGAAAATTATATACATATATATATATATATATATATATATATATATATATATATATATATTACATCAATTCAATTTTTAAATTATAATTGATAAATAAATAATAATAAATGAATAATAATAATAAATCAATGAATAAATCAATAATAATAATAAATAAATAATCTGCACGGTTCTACTGCTACATGCCAAAAGCTTGGTAACTTCTTTACATTTTTTTATGACAACTGAATTGAATTGGACGTAAAATGGTTGGAGAAGTTGTATCAATATGTGTGTGTGTATGTGTGTGTATGTGAGAGAGAGAGAGAGAGTGTGTGTGTGTGTGTGTGTTTTGTGATTGAAATTAGTCATGTTATGTGTATGGAAAATTATTTTTAAACTAAGATACGAAAATTCTTAACATGCATTCGCCATTCAGCTGCACTCTCAATTATCTTCTCCTTCCTCTACGTCAGATTTTGTTTGTCAAATAAAACATGAAGACAGAATTAGCTTCTACCAGGATTTTAACGTTCAGGATTAAATAACAAGGCAATCAACATCAACCATCATGAAAGATTGAGTAGCAAATTTTTACAATAGCGATTTTTCAAAGCTTCTTATTTCATTAAAATTTTGAAAAAAACAAACAGTTATCGCTAGAAAATGCAACAACAACAGCAACGTTTATCATGACGTCACACACGGCGTCATAACATCACTAAATGGTTTGTTGTTATTATTACTCTTATTAATAAACAAACTAACTTGATATAACTCGGGGCATCTGCAGAACAATATGAATTTATGTGCATAAAAAACATTATTATTATTATTATTATTATCATTATTATTATTATTATCATTATTATTATTATTATTATCCCTGACAATGAAGATTTTCAAATCACTGAGCATAGGATTATTGATCATGAGATGAAATGAGTTGATCAAGTTAGTTACATTAGATTTTTGTTGTGTCGACCATGATGTGCCTAATGATGTCAATGTCATTTGTGACGATGTTGATGTCTTTGTTAGTGATGACGTGGTTGTTGATGTAGTTGATGATGATGATGATGTAGTGGTCCTTGAAAATGTTGTCGTTATTAGTAATGAAGACGACGACGAAGATGATGATAACGATGAAGAAGATGCAGTGATGGTTGTAGCATCATTAACAGTAGTGCACATATTCAACAATGGCTCTAAGTTTTTGTCACCTTTCAACTTTTGTACCGACAAAACATCACCATCACGATCACCATCACCCCAATCATTACCTTCATTATTATTATTATCATTATTATTATTAACTTTATTAACAATATTATAATTATCATTATTATCATCATCAGCAGTCTCGTTAGCCATTTCAAGTAGTAGGTATGCAGTTTGTGTAGGGACAATGCTAACATCACCATCCCTGCTAATGGCATTGCGGTTGCCAGCACTGTCATTAATATTACTATCATTATTCTTATTTTTAATAGTCACTACATCATTAGCGTTATTTCTGTTATAAAGACCAGGAACTAGATAATAATGATAATGTGGACAATGATGATGATGGTGATGTTGATAATGATGATCCGGTGCTTCTATAGGAGAATCACTTTGACAGCAATTGAATGAATTCAATGACCACATAGATATCTGACAAGAGATTATTTGTATAACATCATTTAACACACCGACAATGCACACACAAACACACACACACACACAAACATCACCTACACATGATACAAACACACAACTCACAATACAAGACAAACAACTAACCCTTGGAGTATATCTCTCCAGCAATTTACAATGCTCGAACACAGAGTACAACAGCTGCATACAGGCAGATAACGACGACGATGAAGATGAAGATGATGACGGCTTATTGAGAATCTGGAAAAATTTTTCCGTGTTTAGCATATGAGCATCCCTCGCTTGGATGTTGGTGAGTGCGTAGTTCTGCATCTGCGGTTCATTCCTGGTTTGGATTATAAACGAGTGAGAAAATGAACGAGTGAGTGGATGAGTGAGTGACTGAGTGGATGGATGACTGAGTGTTAAAACGAGTATGAGAGTGCACCATCATCACTAACGTTGATTTAATTTTGCCTCTGTGTCCTCTTTTACACTGAACTCCATTTAATTTATTATTATTGCAACTTTTAACATTTCTATTGTCAACTTTTGGTATTACTATCCTTATAACTTTATCACTGAAACTATTTTTGTTATCATTATGATTATTATGATTATTATTATTATTGTAATTATTATTGTTGTTGTTGTTGTTATTAGCTAATGATGATGACGACGACGACAATGATGATGTTGATGACGTGTTATTGTCATCATGTGATGACGTTGATAGTGCGATGGCTAGCTGAGTGTCTTCATCAAATTTACTGTGGTGGTGGTGTGGTCCAACATTCATCATCATCATCATCGTCATTTAAACCTTCAAACCATCACTCAACCCTCTAATTAAGGAATGAATGAAAGGATGAATGGATAAATAAATGAACAAATAAATGAATGTATTAATGAGCAATAAATGAATGAATCAAACAATCAAAACCAACTTAGCAGGTTCCTCCAGTCTAAACTTTTTCTTTCTCGTCACAGGAGTTGACCTTTTAAACTGACCTATCAAAACTGATTGCCTTATTTCATTACCTACAAGGAAGAAGGAAGGTCCAAAAATAGGGATGTATCAGTTCCATAATATTAAAACATAAAAATGGAACACGGAACACCATACTTACTTGAGATATTATTAAATGCCAAATTAGAACTGAAGTTCTCTTTTAATTTTTCCTCCCTATCAGATTCCTGTTGACGAATGAGGCTGAGCAGATTGGCGTGGGGAACGTTGTATTCCTGGCCACATTTCTTCAGGTGGGTCCGCCGAGACTGTATGGTTTTCAGTGACTTTCCACATATAGGACATGGCAGTACCTTCATCCTCTCCTTCTCCATCCATTCTCTACGACATTTTTCTAACTTTTCCTTCTCTTCTTGCTGTTAAAAGCATGGAGACAACAAATAACATACAACTTCAACATACAACAAACTAATACATACAAGATAAAAATACAAAGTTACATAAACATGAACACACAACCTAAATATACAGTCACATTTAATAAACAACAATATACAATATATAATATGAACACAGAAAAACTCTACATAAACAATTCAAACACACAAAAGCATTTAATTCAAATATTAAACCTCATTAATGCATTTATTCAAATGGAGTTCTCTGCCATTTATATCATAATCTGAGATGTTAAGCTGACAAACTGGACATAACATGTCAATTAATGTTGTTGCTGCTGACGTTGTTGTTGCTGATGCAATTGATGTAACCACAGCAAATGTTGGTACTGCAAGGGAATGTAAGCTTATACTATTAGTTGATGTTATTTTAAGTTCATCTATTTTTGTTGGTGTGATTGTTAATAGAATTGATGACTTAATAGGAGTTGTTGTCACGTTGGTGTTTGTTATTGATGTTATTGTTGTCATTGATGCAATTGTTGTTGATGCCTTTGTCATTTCAGATGTTGAAGCAGCATCATACAACAACCCTGATGAATAAGTTGCAGCTGATGATTTTGAATTTGTTGTAGCTGCAGTTACTGCTGTTCTTATGCAGACAGAATTTTGTGTTGTCATTCTTGAGGTAAAAAAAGTATTTTGATGTTTCTGAGAACTGATCATCAAAGATGCTGATGCATCAACCAAATTTTCCTTTTGAGATTCAGCTAACTGATCCAATGAAATGAAATCAATCAGAAAATTTTTTTCATGTGTCAGAGAGTAGGAAGTGAAGACAGATCGGTCAGTAGATTCAGCCGGTATTGTTGCAGCAGCAACTCCAACCCTACCTGGGGACCTTCCTGTTCCTGGAGCACTTCGACTGAGAGGACATTCAGGAAAAAATAGAGCGACGGTTGACTCGACTGCATGATCGAGTTTCGCTTCGTTCACAAAATTGGAATTATCACTATTTTTGTTGAAAGTTGTGGTAGTGCTGTTGGTGTCATTTGCCTGATTTTCCAAGCGAATCTTCTTATTAGGTGAAGTAGTTGAATTGTGCGATGGCTTTGGACGTTTAAGTCTGTTTCTAATCATATTTAATTTTGTATAAAATATTTATGATACGGATGTTATTTTTTAAACGATTGTAAATTTAAATTCCCAACTTTCGCTCGTAAACATTTGTCGCCTATAAATTTTGTCAAAGTTTAAATAACTGAAAACTATGGAAAACTAGAACAATTTAACATTTTTTCTGTATTGACAAAAGGTTTGTTGCATATAAATAGAATAAATGCTGGTGATGTTGTGAAAGTATATCAACATTTCTATTTAAAATAGATTTAATTAAAAATTTAAATATTAATTTTAAATTATTCGTATATAAAAATTATTAAGAATGAAATACAATTTAAAACTTTAAATTAAACATTAAATAAATCTTTACAAGCAAAGATAACAGTTTTTGCCATGAATAAATATCAACATATAGTGTTGTAAACAGAAGGCATAATTATAGTGGATTTGATCGTGTTATGATTTTTGTTCCTGTCAGTCATTTTCGCAATTTTTAATAAAAAAAAGTGATTTGATTTATTTAAATTCAAATTTGTTGAATTCGTAAGCGTCATCATGTCTAAATCGCCTGAAAGACTTTCTTCGTCACCGATCGATCCCAACAACAGTAGCCAGTGTTCGATCTGTTTGGGGTCAATCGACCTGCAATTGCGGTCCGTAATTTCCGTCTGCTTCCACGAATTTTGTTTCATCTGTATCAAAGAGTGGTCCAAGACGAACGCAGTCTGCCCGCTGTGTAAGCAATCATTCACTAAGATCTTTCATAACATCAGGTCAGATGAAGACTATGATGTGTATAATGTGGTTGTTGTTGGCAGGAGAACTGCCTCTTCCTTTTCCCCAGCCTTGCATTCTCACCGTGGCGAGACTCATTACCGTTACTTTCCTCACAATAGGCTTTCCTATTCTCCACCGTTAGTAGAGCTTTCATTTGTTCTTTTGATCTTAATAACCAGTTAGTTGATTAATTATAAAATAATTTTCTTAAAATATGTTTTTTCAAAGTATCTGCCATATTTATTCATCATTATTTTTCATTTGCAGTAGTGAGTAACTTATTATTTTAAAATTTCAGTGGATTACAAAATGTACGTTGGAGATATTTTGGCCTGTCACCATCAAATGGAGTAACATCAATCTCTAGAAGAAATCTCTACTTGCAAAACCTCTGGACAAAGAAAATGATTTCAAACTGTACTCAAGCGGAAAAATTTTGCCAAACTGGGGCCAACTTCTATAGAAAATATCCGGCTTGTTGTCACAGACTGGCACCATGGTTGAACAGAGAACTAAATGGTCTTTTTAGTTATGGGAGCTCAAATGTGAACGTCAGTGATCTAATGCAGAAGATTTTGGACCTCATAAAAGTCCACGATATTACCAGTGCAGAATTTTATAATGAAATGGAACCAATTTTCCAAGAGAATACACGACACTTCATTTATGAGTTTTTCTCATTCGCACGAACTCCATACGATATGGAGACATATGACAGTAACATTAAATATTCACCGAATGCCGATACCAGAGTTTATAATATGATAATTAGTGGTAATAATAATAATCCTATTGTTGTTAGTGATGATGGAAACAGTGTTCCTCGTGTGATTCCTCCTCCTCCAACTTCATCACCCATTGCCTCAACCAGCTTCCAAAACGACATGCGACCACCTATTAGTAGAAATAGAATCAGTGGTAGAAATAGTGGCAGGAGCAACTTCAAAGTGGCATTCAGTGGTAAACTGGTGTTTCAAAATAGTTCTGCGGCCAGTAGTGACGTCGAAGTGATCTCTCCTCCAACTGCTACCATCACCATTACTGCTACTGCTTCTAACAGTGGTAATAAAAGCAGTAATAATAAAAAAAATAATAAAAGTAATAATAAAAACAATAATAATAATAATTATGACGTTGTTGATGGTGAGGATGATGAGGAGGAAGTAGAGATAGTTGGAATGGAGAAGCCATGGTCATCTAGATCTCCGGTTACCATATTGGATGATGACGACGATGATGACCATAAAAATGGCAACAGCAGTAAAAGCAACAGCAGCAGAAGTAAAAACAACCATCAAACTAATACTAGTAGTAAAGGTCCAGGATCGAAACAAACGACCCTAGAAAATAATTTTCTTGATGGTTATGATTGCAGTGATGATGACGACGACGACGATTGTGATGATGGCTTCATTGAATTTTTAAAAGTAGTAAAGCCCGTAGCAGTAGTAGCACCAAACCAAAAAAATATCAGCAAGAAAATGGAGTTGCTATGTTCAGATTCAACTGACCAGTCAGACTCCGACAAATATGATCATTGTGATGATCTTCCATCACCATCATCATCGTCGTTATTATTGTCTTCTTCCCCATCAAAAACGTCTACTGACAACACACTGTCAGCCTCCTCATCAACCTCTCCAAAAATTATGTCTACTTTGACATCATCTTCGTCATCATCAAAGAAGTTACAGCCTTCAACGTCATCATCTTCTTTTTCGTCATCACGTCATACTTTGCCGCCGTTCACAGTAAGGAGTAGTCATTCTCATCCAACCCGTTTTCTAGATGACGTTGATGAAGACGATGACGATGATGATGTCGTTGAAACACTGTATGAAGAGAAAAATGGTAAAAGAAAATTGAAATCTGAAGTCGGGTTCCACAATCTGAATAGCTTGTTTAAAAAACATTGTACTGGTCACAAGAACAGTAAGAAAAGCGGTTGATTCATGATTAATCACTACGCTATATTGAGTCTATTTTATGCTAACTTGGATTATTGCTATGTAAACATTGGTAAAATTTATATTTCAACGTTGTTACTTCTTACTCTCATTAGATACGCGTCAAATTTTATGTTTCAAATTATTGCTCGTTTAATAAGATTCTTGGATGTACTGTCCTAGTTATTTGGGATTTCAAATTTAAAGTAATAAAACACATTGATTACATGGCAATCATAATTCTTTTTCTTTTTCTATGAAAAATTTAAATGTTCGCAATACTGAAATCATTCATTGAGGTATTTATTTCTCGTGAAATTCCCTTAATTCTTCGCTGATTTAGCATGGCGATCGGCAACTTATCAACGAGAAAAACTACGAAGTATAACAAAGATTGACCTCTTAATTGTTCGGGTGTAGTTAGATTAACGACTTTATTACGAGAAACGCTGCGAAATATAAATAACATTGACAAGCAAAGTATTGAGTGAAGGATATCTCCCTCATCGGTTTTTGTTAAAAAATTCCCCAACACTTGTTCTTTGTACTGTTGTAAAGTGTAATTTTTCACAATGAGTTTAATATATATTTCATTATTTATATATTATTTCATCTCGTATCAGAATTTTGTTTAAACTGTTCATATCTTCCAGCGTTGTTAAAAAAATTAATTTAGTCGTTCTTAGCATATTTTTAAATTTTATATAATTTTAATTTTTTTTTGAAAACCAGTTTAAAAGAAATTAATTTTATTAGATCACTAAAAAATAAAATACGGAATAAATGTTTTTCAAAGAGTAAAAAGATAATTTTACAATGTATATAACATATACATTGCATCACCACGACCAGTCCAATGACTCCAGTTTCATCCTCTTGCTCAACATCCCGTCACCTCCATTTCCACGTTTTCGTTTACCACTGGATGTTGTTTCTGCATAATCATCTTCATCATCATAATCGTCGTCGTCTTCTTCTTTTTCACCTTCATACATCAATTGAAAGATCGAATCGTAAAGAGGTTGATCAATTGAAGTCTGCAAGATTACTGAATCGGAGGTAACAGGATTGTCGAATGGTCTCTTGTCCCTGCATTTCCACAATCCATCAGCTTCGTCATCTGAACCATCAATTGTAATACATTTTGTGTCCTCCTTCTTCTTAGTTTCCACTCCTTGCAGATGATAATATAGATCCATATCCCTGTACCTTTCACCGTCGGGATCATTTTTGCGAAAATTTGTTGGCTTCACCTCAAATAACTTCCTCCTGCCATCCACTCTGCGCCAAACGGATTTAAACCTCCTCCAGCATATTGGACATTGGGGTTTGACTCTCTTCGCGTGCTTCACGATGCATTTGAAACAAAACTCATGCATGCAAGTGGTTATTACCCCTTTCTTCTCTGCAAGTATTTGTTTCAAACAAATTCGACAGTTGTTCAGCTTGGAAGATGGTTGTGATGAAGATGATGCCATGCCTAAGGTCCAAGTTGTAAACGCTAAAGATTTATTCGCTAAAGAATTGTTGATCTGAAATGTAAGATCTCCTCCTAATGATGTCGATGTAGAATACGATCTGCTGAATGAAGAACTGAAGCGATATTTATAGGAAGTTTGAATCTGGTAAGTGATGATGGTATGTCTTTGTTAGAAACTATGTTGGCTTATAACTTTGCTGGCACGCTCAACAAAGAATCCACTTTAGAAGAATAATTCACTTAGAAGATTTCACGCTTATAACTTTGCTGGCACGCTCAACAAAGAATCCACTTTAGAAGAATAATTCACTTAGAAGATTTCACGCCCCTTGTTCATCACGTCTGATTAGTGAGTGTCAACTTGGCGTCAACTCGTTCTTAATAAATGACCTTAATTACGTAATAATAACTTTATTGGTGACAAATAATATTTTTGAAGCTAATTGCAGATTAATTGATTCAAATTACCTTCCAACATTAGCAACGATTTGCAAACATCAAACACACACACACGTACACATTAATACACAAAATGTGTACAAATCAAAGGAGCCGACATTCACAGATTTAATTAGAAATCTTTTTATGAATGAGTTTGTGATTACAGATTATTTCAAATTTATTATATTGAAATCATTTTCAAATTTTTCACATTTTTTCACTTTATCTTCAAAGTGAATTTTCGAATTTGATTTTTAATGTCACTTTAAAATTTGAAATTTCAACAACATGATTTATTCGTTCTTTAGTCTCCTTCGAAATTCACTTTCAATCAATCGAAGAAACAGCAATTATTAACTTTTGAAATATTAACTTCGATGTTTCTAAAGTGAAGTGTAATTACAAACATCATTCCATTTTATAACTAACATATGAAGTCTTCGTTTGAATACTAAGACCAATAAACGATGGAAACAAAGGACGACACGACACCCACCTCTGTAAATCTATTAAATTAACTATCACAATCTTTGTTGAAACGATAATATTGACCAAAGTTGATTTGGAAAGGTATAAAAATGTGAATTTTACTGAAGAGGTCAGTTGTCAGTTAACTGTGATTCTGTCCTCTTACGTTTTAACTATTCCAAATCCTAGAAATTGTTTCAAATCATTGAAGTTACCTTCCTCAAAAGCAACTTTGCAAATTGAAGGAAACATCTCAAACGTTTAAATTCAAATTTGTAAACTGTGTAGCGGTAAGATGGAAGCCTCGTTTGAACCAACATCATCTTATTCGAGGTTGAAACCTGACGATTGTGTGATATGTTTGAGCGCCATACAACCATCAAAAAAGGCCAAAATATATGGATGCTTGCACGCCTTCTGCTTTGACTGCATCAAAGAGTTTGCCAGGAAAATACGTCCATTCTGCCCAACTTGTGACCAGGAAATCAGTTACGTGTTACACAACCTACGTGGAGACGAACAGAATGATGAAAATAATTTCTCTGGAGATTTCTACTTGGTCGAGTATGATCGTGTGGATGTGGTCAACAGTGACGATGATTATTACGATGAAGAAGCTGAAGATGATGATGACGACGACGTACAGTCGATTAATAATGATGATAAAGTGCATTCAAATGATGATGGTGATAATAAGGAACATTCAAATGATGATGATGGTGATAATAAGGAAAAATCAAATGATGATGGTGATAACAAGAAACAATCAAATGACGATAGTGGTGATCACGACGAATCAGCAATAAGTTGGAACTCCAGTGACGAAGAACTGGACAATTTTTGGAATAATTTTGGAAATGATGTACGTGAAAAAAAGGGCGATGACGATGATGATAGCGATGATGATAGTGATACTGATGATAGTGATACTGATGATAGTGATACTGATGGTAGTGATACTGATGATAGTGATACTGATGATGATACAAGCGACAATGATGATGATGATACAAGCGACAATGATGATGATGGTACAAGCGACAATGATGATTTTCCAGATAAAACTAGAAATTCAAAGCGTAGAGCTGTTAACGATGATGACGACGATTTGGATGATTTGGTGAACAAACTAGGAAAATTCAATTTCGAAGAATAACTGTTTATCTTAATTTTTTTATTTTTTAAGGAACTGCTTACATATGATTCTATAACATTTTATGATTTTTTTTAATCATTTTAAGTTTAACTATAAATATTTTTGAAAACTTTATCGTTTAATATAATTATTTCAAGTAACACTTAGTAATAAATGGTGGAGTAGTTGGCAGCATCAACAACTACCTTATAAAATACAATAAATAAATGACTTACTTGTTCGTTCTATTATCCAAGTGTAAAATCAGATAAGAGATTAACAACTCAACATCCCTACATGTATGAATACGACACAATACAATACAATACAATACAATACAAAACAATACATACAATATAATATAATACAATACAAAACAATTTAATACAAAACAATCTAATACAAAACAATCTAATACAAAACCATCTAATACAAAACAATCTAATACAATACAATAGGTACATGTATTCCTATTTGGCTTCATTCTTTGTCTGTCAAGAGCCGCCATATATCTCTACATTATTAATGATAGTAAACGATTGTATGTATCATAGTGTAATAAAAAGATTGTTGCTTTAACTTTTTAATTTTTAATTATTAAGTAATAAAATTTCAAAAATTTGTAGAAAATTAATTAAATGCCACTAATTAATTGTTAGCTTCCATCTTTTCAACATGGCACTTCTCATTAGTTGGATGAAAGTTTCATATTTTACGCTCATAAAAAAAATGTTAAATGAAAAATGTCAAAAAATCATAAATGTGATTCGTGCTTATGTTTAAGTATCTAGTTACCGTTTAATCGTTTTACTCAATTTTTCCTAAAATAATCCAATACAATTAAAATTGAAAGATTCTGTCATCACAGTCATTGCAATTTTTTCAACACTGCCTGGAGTCACATGTCTCGAGAACTTGGCCCTAGGCAGACCTGCAACGAGCAGTTCCTATCTTAGATCGAGCGTGACCTGACCTCTGATCCAGCCAGATTAGTGGACAAAGATGCAAATCCTACGTTAACAGTGGGGCACTGTTTTCACTCAAACGATCCTGCTGGTGGTCCGAACTGGGCAGTTGTTTAAAATAGTCCTTTGAAACTTTCTAATCAATTTGAAAATTACACCATTAAAATTTTAGAGTACATTTCAAAATTTTTGAGAAAAAAACATAATTTTAGATTACAATAAGCTACAACTAATAACATAAAACGAAATGTCGATTAGCTATGTTTATGATGTTCAAAATTATTGAGAAATAAATATTTTCAAATGAAAGTTATTAATAAGTTGTGTATGTGATGTTTTATATGTTTTATTTAATATAAATTCAGTTGTTCCGATGTTTCAGTGTTTCAATGAACGTCCAAAAGAAACTGAATATATAAAGATACAAATGTCACATCTTCCCTTTTAAAAGTTCAATTTTATTGTTTTTATTTAATACACATATTTAATTAAGAACATAGTTTTTGAATCTAACAGGGAGTTTTGATGAACGACTACTCCGTGTCCTCAGGATGGATTCTTGGGAAGACTGTGTGGTGTCATCTGTTGGACTGTTGCACTGAGTGTGAATTGGGGATTCCAGCCTTTGTGGTTGTGTTGCCTTTAATGGTGGAAAATGATCTGTGCTATCATCTACTGGTGCTGCGCATATAAGTGGAACTTTTTTGGTGTAGATGAGATCTCTTCGGTTCCGTCTTAAAGTTGAACCATCCTCTGTGTCAACAATGTATGATCTTGGAGCTTGATGTTTAAGACGAACAATTCCACGTTTCCATGTTTCATTGTGATTCATACGTACTACATCTTCTTCATTCAAACTTGGAAGAGATTTCGATTTACGATCATAATACTTTTGTTGTTGTTGCTGTCTGTAAACTAAATTATCTCTTGCATCTACGACTTTTGAATGTAAGTTCTGACTTGTTGTTGAAAGCTTGGTTCTTAAGGAACGACTCTGGACTAAAATCAAGACCTGATAATGGAGCATTTCTGTACTGTAAAATGTGCAATATATGGATCTGTATTGCTGTCATAGGCTCTTTAAAGAAGATTTTTTACTGTCTGAATCATTCGTTCTGCTTGTCCATTTGATTTAATTTATCTTGGACTGGATGTTGTTATCTTAAAGTGCCAATCATTTGCAAATCTGTGCATCTGGTTGCTAGAAAATTGCATGTTGTCTGCTATTATTTCTTCTGGTATTCCATGCCTAGCAAATATTGCTTTCAGTTGTATTATTATTATTATTATTACGCTAAACAAAGGCAAAGACGAAACGTCCCTGTGCGTTCTCAAAACTAAGACAATTTTAAAACAATAAATTAAATAAACCTATGAGTCTATACTGAATAAAATAATTAATGTTTTTATAAGTCAAATAATGTATTAAACCTTGTTAAAAAAGATAATAAAAAAACAAATATAAATAAATTAATCACATATTCTAATCAATAAATTGACGATAATATCGACACATACTGATAAAAAATTCGAATATATCCCAATCTCACAAATAGCCAATGTCACATCAAGTATCATTTGCCCTCCAATCATACATAAATCTGGCATTTATAAGATAATTATCCAACTTTTTTTAAAAATCATTCACACTATCAGCATTCACAACATCAACACCCGGATTGTTCCTGATATAAATTGATCTATTGATAAGTATTGTTTCCTCGAGTTCTTATGGAATGAAAGAGCAGTCAATTTCATTTCGTGTCCACCTCTTCGTCCACCAGCTTTCATCATTACTGGGAGGTGGGAATATGACTGAATCCGATGTTTTTGTTGCTAATAGGGCAATTTCTGGGAACTTTGAAAAATATTCTACAACCAGGAAGTAATCTTTACCTGCAAATTTAAAAATGTCAACTCCAATTTTAGCCAAGGTCTGTGAGGGATTTCATGTGGAAGCAATGGCTCTGATTGTTGTTTTCTGCGGTGTGAATTGCAAACTGAACATCTTTCAACCATTTCCCCAATTTCACGAGACAAACTAGGCCAGTATAAACAAGAGCGTGCCATGGTTTTAGTTTTGTCTATTCCAAGATGACCTTCATGTTGAACTTTAATAGTCTTAACAACATTCGTTGTAATCTTGGTGAAGATTGGTTCAGAGACTTGAATAATATATTTTCAAGTAGTTTGTGGTCAGTAGTGTTTTTGCTCCATAAAACTTTTCACACGCAAATACAACTGCCGAGAGTTCTTTTTCTATCTGAGCATATCTTTTTTCAGTTTCACTCAACACTCGAGATACATAAGCTATAGGTTGTTTATTTTGTAACGGTACTGACCCGATTCTTGTTGAAGAAGCATCTGATTGGATGCATGCTTGCGTCTTAGCATCAAAAAATTTTAAAACAGTTGTTGCAATAGATTTCTTTAGACATTATGCTCCAATAATCATCCTCATTATGTGTCGAACATGAATTTGTTTGGTAGCAATTGTACTTAAATAACGTTGGATCATTTCTCAAAGCAAACATTTTTAATAACTAAAATAAACCTTGAATAAATTAAGAGCAATATTAAAAGTTTATAAACTTTTAAATTTTTCCATTCTTGTTGTTTTTTAATAAAAATCAATTTCAACAAGGGGAATGATTATAGTTGATACCAAAACCGATTGATTGCAAATGATATCGAAACAGGTTGTGAATGGTATCGAAACAGATTGGTGGGGAACGATATCATTTTAAATCGACCATAAAATATCTCATTAACAAATATATTGGTGAAAATTACAGTAAAAATTAATTCATTGTACTTCATTTTACATTTGAAAGCCATCTAACGCTTGTAAGACCATGGTCACAATGCTTTTTGATGAGACTCGTTCGAAGAATATTTGTCACTGATGTTATTTTGTAACAATGGGGTATGAGTATAATTTCACTTTGAATTATGACTAACAAAGAAAATTAAAAATTATTTTATTTCAGTTTAATACGCAAAAATTGAAACAACAACTTAGACAGTGGGGCTGGATTATATTAGGCGACTAATGCATTGAACTTATAATCTGTTTATTTTTTTTCAAAATCATTATCACGATGTATCCTTATTCATTCATTTACTGAAAAATTCATTCATTTGTTACCTCATTCACTCAGTCGCTTATTCTATCCACTTGTTGTTCCACCAGTTAGATAATTTCTTCCTTTTTAGTCGTTTATTCAAATTTTTTTCATTCATTTCAATTGTCGTCCTGTCTGTGATTATTACGTCGGTGTTGTCAATCTCGTTTGACTGGCTATACTTCCCGCGTAATGACCGCTGTAGACTAGATGAGATCAATCAATCAATCAACCAATCAATCAATCAATTTTCGCAATGTTCAACAGCGCTCCTCAATGAATTTTGCAAACAGATGGGTCTTGAGATCCGCTCTGAACTTCGTAAGTGATGGAGAAGTAGTCAGAGAAGTAAGTAGAGAGTTCCAGAGAAAAGGACCAGAAAAAGCAAAAGCAGATTTGGCAAAAGAGTGTTTAACACGAGTTAAGAGGAATTGAGAACAAGAAGACGATCGTAAACCGGGGCGTTTAGGTTCAAATAATATATCTGATTAGTACTTAGGAAATAATTTAAATAAAGACTTATACATAAATATGCAAATTTTAAAAATTATTCTATATTTTATAGGAAGCCAGTGCAAGAGAACAAGATATTGAGATATATGATAAAAGAGAGGGACACGAGCAACTAGACGAGCAGCAGGGTTAAAAACTTTACTTAAAGGATAGAGTGTAGAACCAGGAAGACAATATTAAAACGAGTCACAATAATCAATCCTAGAATAGACTAACGAAGTAACAAGAAAGAAAAGAGTAGGTGAAAGAGATTTGATTTGATTGGATGTCTGCCAGGCCAGTGTGATTCGATTAACTTCAGCAGAACAGTTTGCGAACTGAACACTCATCTGCGTGGCTACAACAGAAGTTATTTGAAGGTGAACACCAGTTTCCGCTCAGTTTCATTTAAGCATCTTTTCTTTTCATCCAATTCGAAATGATCTACTTCTGTTTTCCTTTTCTTTTCCCATCCATGCGAGTTTCCATGATGACTTTGGATAGATTTGATTTGCTTTTTAGCACGTGTTTAATTCAATTTTTTTGCCATTTTTTATCATTTTTTATGGTGCTTATAAGTTATAACCATACTCATAATCATAACCATAATCATTTCATCCACTTCAGAATTATTTGTTTGTGTTTGTTCAACTTGTTCCCTCCATTCTTTTCCAAACCCACACTTCAAAGACTTCAAATTGTTTTGGTGTTTTGAAAGAAAAAACATTAACAACATCAATTTTGTTTTTAAAATATGTTTTTAAAAAACTTGTTACATTTTACATCGTTAAGAAAATTCTTGTTATTTATGTGAGTTGTCAGCCTCCAAGATATATATATATATATATATATATGTATAAATATATATAAATGTGTTAATATTTGAATGAAAAAAATGTTAGAATAAAAGCGAAAAACAAAATTAACATCAAATGTTATTAATAAAACTGGAAAACAAAACTGCTGAATTACTGTTGAATATTTCAATTCATAAAAGGGCATACTTGAGCATGTAATGCATGAATGTAGTTGTATAAAATCATATAACCAATTTTGCATTTTCACGTAATTATACACAATTATGATTAACAAATTAATGAAAATTTCGTAACAATTATTCTCATTTTGATAATTAATTATTAAATAAAGCATAATTTGCATCTGGAATATAACACACAAAGATAATGAGAAATTATATATTTTTGACCTAAGTGAATTTTTAAAATAATTTATTATTCAGTAAAATTATTATGCTATTAAAAAGTTTATCATTAATAACAAGTTTCAGTTTAAAATCATCCTTGAAAATGTACGTTTGAAACAACATTTCAAAGATTAGACCATCGGTGAATAGGAACACGGCCAAAAAGTTAAACATATTTTCCAAATAAAGCATATCGTCTAAACAAAAACGAAACATCTGGAGCTGATGCTTTTTCTCTAACTATGGATACTGGATAGCTTTTATAAGGTTATTCATTTGAAAAACAATCTTTATATCATCTTAAAAATGTTTCGACAGTAACGTTTAGGCAAATTTGATTAGAAAAAAAGCTGTCAACTTTATAAATAATTTAAGATCTTTTCCTTGAAATTTTTTTTTATTTTTATTTATGTTTTTCATTTCTGCTAAAGAGTAATAGCATCAAAATTGTAAAATATCAAATGAAATTTTCCGCTCAACACTTTGGCTCAAAATAAACCGAAATAATTTGAAGCAAACTTCCATTTATTCTCACTAATTTTTCTAACTTTTATTTTTCACTCATAGCAGATCTAATTAAATAATCAATTATTAAAAATTAACTTCTATAAAGCCAGATAAATTGCAATTTATCAACCTTTCTTAATTTCATGTTGCGTGCCGATAAGAAACTCATACCATCATGTTAAAAATAGTTAACCAAATAGGAAAAATTAATTTTCTTTATCGTCTTCACAGTTCGAATCAAGTTGACCAAGTCTCTCTCTGTTTTTGTAGACACAACAAGCAATCAAACCGCAACTTCCGAGAATGATAGCGTTGACGGCAACCAGAAGAATGATGTATGCAGTAGACAGAGATTCAGCAGATGCTTTTGATGAAATGGCTGTTGTTGGTGACGTTTGTGCAGCTGTCACTCCTGCTGAAGTGCTCGTGATGGCAGTCGTTGTCTAAATGTATGAAAAAATTCTTGAAAAGTTGAAATTAAAACAAAGCACACTGACCGTAACTGTTGATGGTCTTGGTGTGATCGTGTTGCATCTTGGAGTATTGCATGTGCATTCTTGAACAGATTCCAGCATAGTACAATCATTAGATTTTTGAGTATCAGTGCAACCAGATGAAAAAAGTGACTCTGCAAACAAAATTAAAAATACAAATTTTAGCAAATATCTCAAAATGTCATATAAATATAAATAATAAATATACAGATTTATAACCTGCAAAATAAATTGTACAGAAAGAAGTTGTACACTCGAAAGTGTTGGTGCAGCCAGCATAGTTCATACAATTGTAACACGTGAGTCCACGAACCGGTCCAACAAAAACTATCAACGCTGACAACAAAATTATGATCATGTTTGAAAATTTAAAATAAAATTTCAATTTGTGTAATTGAACGTTGTTTATTCATGGTGAAAATAATATGTGAAACTTAATGAATTCTGCAGGAGCCAAATGGTTTGGTGCTTTGGTCTCTTGATTTTATATAGTCATGTCTTTTTATAACACATAACGTATATAACTATAAATGTCTCTCTCTCGCACGCACGCACACACACACATACACACACACCCCACATGTATTCATAGACACATTATATTGATTGATTGATTGATTGATTGATTGATTGATTGATTGATTGATTGATTGATTGATTGATTGATTGATTGATTGATTGATTGATTGATTGATTGATTGATTGATTGATTGATTGATTGATTGATTGATTGATTGATTGATTGATTGATTGATTCATTGAGATTGGTCTGGGGATTGTCGTAACAAAGAGTTGAATAAATAAAATAATTTTTCTTTTCAAAGTGAATGCACGAACCATGTGACATGATTTATTGTAAAACTCATTGAATAAATTTTTATTCAAATAAGCTGAAATATAATCAAATATTTTCAAATAGTACTGTAAATTCTAAATCTCATCTAATCCATTAATTTCAATACGTTCAGACATTTAAGTAATCGGCAATCTCATTCAAGTCATCAAAACTGTTTTCATCATAATCCAGAACAAAATTTTCAACCTTTTTCAATGAAAATTTGGTATGCTAAAGAAATGATAACGCACGAATTTGTTTATTACTTCCATAAGCCTGTCTGCAAGATATGTAACAGTTGCTGCCAGCCATCTGCCTCCCCAACCAAACCTTGATTTGAGAACATCAGATTGTAAATTTCCAGCAAGAACATAATTTTACTATTTTGTCCTGAAAAATTTTAATGACAGTATCAATGGCTGGTTGACTTTCAACTTTTATTTTGTCGACAATCAGGACATCATCGATGAAATTTATTAAAAACCCTGATGGTAAACATTCTCCGATTAATTAGTATTTAACAATCTCTTGCAGTGAAGAATTGATTATATTTTCTTCCATTTCAAGTTTTTTACACATTTGTGTAATTCGATGGTTTTCGGACGTGGTTTTTTGTGATTTCAGTTGGACGTCCAGGTTTACTACGTTTACTACATATATAGATGTCTATGTGAGAGAGTCTAAGAAACAAAGAATTCAACATTGTTCCTGCGAACAAAAGAAGTTCATTCTTTGTAGATCATAGTTGATTCTTCAATAAATAATGTTAAGCCTAATAATTTTAAATCTGTCTATGATTCAACAAGAAATTTCTAGTTTTTTTAAAATTACAAAATGAAAATAATGAAAGAATCATATTTTTTTATCATGACTGGTTTGGATTTTTATTACCTAAAGTAGTAGTAAACAGTTGTCAGTAAAATAATTATCGTTCGTAAATGTGAAAATTAGAAAAATTCAATCTGAAAATGCAGTATCGATTTTAGGAGGTTTTTTAGTGCTTTTAGCCTTCTCCCTCCACCATCTCTAAGTGGCTTCGATTCAACTGTGAAAATGAATTTCAACACTTTCTCACGGGTAAAATTTAAAAATTCTGAAATGCCTAGCCTGCTATTTACTTGAACTGATCTGTACTCATACATCAGTCTTCTGCTGTTGAAATTTGTTGTCGAAGCATTGTTCTGAATTGAATACAAATCGTTCAAGGGCTAGCTACTAAGTTTAAATTTAAATTTCTCATATAGACGATCAAACCTTTGTAAACATTTGCAACACATACACATACACACACACATACATACACACACACACATTGATTGATTGATCGAATGTTTAATTGTGATTGGCACCATAAACGATTGAATAAATAAAAGAAAATTTTTTCAAAATGAAAGCCCAATCGAATAATAATTTATTGTAAAACTCAGCAAACAAATTTTTATCCACGTAATCTGATAAATGATGAAACATATTTGAATGGTACCCTCGACGTTGAATGTCAATTTTAAATTCGAATTCAATAATATTAAATTTGGTTGGTTGGTTGGTTGAATGAATGATTGATTGATCGATTGATTGATCTATTGATTGGTTGATTGATTGATGTTGTGATTGATTGACTGACTGACTGACTGACTGACTGACTGACTGACTGACTGACTGACTGACTGACTGACTGACTGACTGACTGACTGACTGACTGACTGACTGACTGACTGACTGACTGACTGACTGACTGACTGACTGACTGACTGACTGACTGACTGACTGACTGACTGACTGACTGACTGACTGACTGACTGACTGACTGACTGACTGACTGATTGAATGAATGATTGGTTGGTTGGTTGGTTGATTATTGATTGATGATTTACTGATTGATTGACTGATTGATTGATGGTTGCTAGTCATATGCATCCCACCAAAAACAATAGATACTTTATTGGTGATTTTATAAGTCTACCAAAAATCATGAATATTTGGAAGACAGTAAATATGTTGAAGATAACATTTTGTGAAAATATAATACGACCAGGTGAACTCTAGAAAGGTATTTCTTTCCAATGCTTTTGCAGTGTTAAACATTTTAATCATGGTATGCTAACGTACATAGTGTGTTTTTGAGGTGGTTGATTTGTTACAAAACAAAATTATAAAATTAGTTATAAAATTACAAAATTTATTATTTTTTGGCAGTGGTTTTGCTTGGAATGGCAAGAAAGTTCCACAGTTTTTCAATTGAGGCTTGTCTATAATTTGTGTTGAAAAAATATTGAAATTTTAATGTGAAATTTATAACATATTGTTATTCCCAGCATGAAACCAAGCATCTGATTGGTCAGTTTTTATATCTACGTCACGAAATACGTCACGAAACATCATCTGAAATTACTGAATCACAAACGAAACAACAAACTTTTCCAAGTGGAACATCTGTAAAATTAGCCTTAACAAACAAAATGATCCTACTTTAACGCCACAATACAACAAACACATAACAACACGGCAATAACAAAACAACAAAAATAACAACAACAAGAAAAACCAAACAATATAAGCAACAACAACGACAACAATTTTACAGCAACATAACTACCTCACGTTCGCAAAAAATGTTAAAGGCCAGCTAAACAATCAGCAAGCAGAGCAATAAATAATTAATAACAAAACGTAACGTCGTCTGGAAGTAATGGTCGCGACAAAGTTAGCCACAACTACACAACAACGACAACAGGCGTTATAGCTTCTCTAAAAAAGACATAGCAATCTCAACAATTATGGAATAGCAGTTACGCTTGACTGAAATTTAGTCTGATTGAAAGCACACAGCGCTTGTTGCTTAGAAGTTATCCTTGTTTAAGTATATAAGTAACAAAACTCGTATTACATATGCAATTCATTATGTAAGATGTTTTAAATGATTGATGATTTTTGAAAAAAGGTAATTTAGAAAAATCCACTGAAATATGATTTGCATTATTTTGTTAATGTGTGTTGCCGTGATACATGTTTCGGTGGCAGTACAATGTTATGAATGTAATGATCCGAGCCCGCTGGTTACCTGTGCATCAATCACCTGTCCAAATTATTGCTATCTATATTTTGATGTGGAACGTAAGTTTGTTTATGTATTTAGTTTTTCACATTTATTCAAATAAAACCATTTTAATTATACATGATCTGCCTTTCAAGTAACGGAATTTAGTCGCGGCTGTACAGATACATTGACTAATGTCGATTGCACTACGATAACTGAATCTAGTGATTGTACGTGTAGTTCTGCTAACTGCAACATCATCACGCCTCAACCAACCACAACAGAAGTATGGTAACAATTGTTGTTTTAATAAAACTCAGATTAAAATTAAAACTTATTTTTAAACATCAGTCCGTTACTACAGTAACGACAGCAACAACCACTTCGTTGACTACAGTTAACACAGTAACCACTTCCACAACATCTTCGAAACCAACTGGAACTGTTTCCGTTTCGACAATAACTGAGACTGTCATTGTTTCAGCAACTTCCACGGTCTCCGCAATTTTATCCAAAGCATCAGAAAATGTTCCTCCAGCAAGCAACTCACCTGAGCCAGTGTCAACGTCATCCATCATTCTGCTTGTGGTTGTTAATGTGGTCATCCTTGGTGGTGCCACTTTCATTGTAGCCTGCGTCCTACTGAAGACCAGGAACAATCGGGCTTAGCTTGAATCAAGTTTGCCAAGTAAAATATTTTAAAACATTTTAAAATATTTTAAAATATTTTAAAATAATTTTAAAATAATTTTATATCTAAATTACATTTTTCTAAAAATCAAAATATTCATTGATAGGCCTGAAGGATGGTGCATTGTTGTTGAGACATTATTCTCCAATAGTCATCCTCATTATGTGTCTAAAATGAATTTGTTTGAATTTTTACTTAAATAAGTTAGATCATTTCTCAAAGCAAACAAACATTTTTAATAACTAAAATAAACGTTGATTAAATTAAGAGCAATATTAAAAGTTTATAAACTTTTAAATTTATCCATTCTTGTTGTTTTTTTAAGAAAAATCGATTTCAACAAGGGGGAATGATTATAGTTGATACCAAAACCGATTGATTGCAAATGATATCGAAACAGGTTGTGAATGGTATCGAAACAGATTGGTGGGGAACGATATCATTTTAAAACGAACATAAAATATCTCATTAATAAATATATTGGTGAAAATTACAGTAAAAATTAGTATTCATTTTACATTTGAAAGCCATCTAACGTTTGTATGACTATGGTCAACATGCTTTTTGATGAGACTTGTTCGATGAATATTTGTCACTGATGTTATTTTGTAACAATGGGGTATGAGTATAATTTCACTTTGAATTATGACTAACAAAGGAAATTAAAAATTATTTTATTTCAGTTTAATACGACAACAACTTAGACAGACAGTGGTGCTGGATTATTTTAGGCAAGCAGTGTATTGAACTTCGGTTTATTTTTTTCAAAATCATTATCACGATGTATTCTTATTCATTCATTTACTCAACCCTTTATTCATTCGCTACCTCATTCACTCAGTCACTTATTTCGTCTACTTGTTATTTCGCTAGTTAGATCATTCCTTCATTTTTTATTCCTTTGTTCAAATTTCTTCATTAATTTTTTATTTTCTAATAAATACTTTCCTTTGTTATTTCATTCAGTCTGTCATCTGATCGCTGATTCTTAAATCAACGCTCAACTTTTGTTTGCTAGCTCGACTCTATGCATTACCTACTTTTGTTGGAAGCATGTGCATTGTGCCTGCTAGTAACTTTTGAAAAGCTTTCCCACAGCAATGTTTTGTTGCCTTATTAAACATTTAAGGAGTTAGTTGGAGGAGCCAAACTAACACGATCACGAACCATGAAGTTTTGTCATTGCTCAACATAGAAATTCAACTGAGCATCGATGTTGTCAATATTACTTTAATTTACAGACCTCCTAAATGCAATTTAAATTTATTCTTTGACTTTTTATCAAACTTTCGCAAAAACAATGTATCAAATTTTTCATATATTATTGGCGATTTTAATATAAACCTGAACTCCTCGAATCATACTAAAAACCTTTTTGAAAACATTCTTTATTCTCAAAATTATCACTCGCTTATTGATCAACCGACTCGCGTGTCCAAAACAACTTCCATATTAATAGATAATATATTTACCAATATTTACTCAGATCACCTAAATGGCATTTTAATGGTGGATCTACCAGATCACTATCCCATATTTTCATTTAATTTAAAACAAACATCACTTCCTATGAAAGATGACATCTTAGTAGCAAGGAAATTTTCATCTAATACAATAAAAGCTATTAAAGAATCATTAATGGTAGAAAACTGGGACTCTGTTTTTAACGAATCTGATATTGACATATGCTATAATAACTTCAATTCTACATTTTTAAATATATTAAATCATCATGCTCCTCCAACAGCAATTAAAAATTTAAAAAATTAAAAAAAGTTGGATTACTAAAGATATATTAAATTTATCTAAACACGTTTATAAATTATTTAAAAAGTATAAAACAAATCCAAGCGGCAATAATTTAATAAAATGTAAAAATTTTAGAAATTTTTTAACATCTACTAAAAGATCAGCTCAAAAATATTTTTATGAAAATCACTTTTATTTGGCTAAAAATAATTCTAAATATAAATGGAAAATAATTCAAGACATTTTAAAGACAAATAAGTCGAAAAATCTAATTGAAAAAAATAAAATTGCTGACGAATTTATTACAGACAAATTTGAAATATCTAATGCCTTCAATGATAATTTTATTAATTTGGTTAGTTCTTGTCGAAACACTTTTTCTATTGACTCCTTGAATAAACTAAAAAAATTTACAGATCCCGTTCTATCATCTTTTTTTCTTGAACCTACCAATCGGTCAGAAGTTATTCAAATAAAAATTCGCTAAAGCCCAAAATGTCAACTTCTGATAATGAACTTAACTCATTCATACTTAAAACTTTCAAAAACGAAATTTTATCTTCACTTACTTATATTTTCAACATTTCTCTCAAACAAGGTATTTTTCCATCAAGCTTTAAACTCTCAAAAATTGTTCCTATTATGAAAAAAATGACCCCTATAATTTAAATAATTACAGACCAATTTCTTTATTATCACCATTATCCAAAGTATTAGAAAACTTGTTTACAAACGCTTATTTTCTTTTCTTATGAAAAACAATGTCTAAAAACCAGTACGGATTCAGAGCCCACCATTCATGTGAACTAGCCATTCTAGAATTGGTTCAAAATATATTGACCAACATGAGTTCACGTAGGCTTACTCTTGGAATATTTCTTACAAAGGCATTTGATCTGATTGATCACGATATTTCGTTACATAAACTCAACCATTATGGGATTCGTGGTATTACAAATCAATGGTTTGAGAGTTATATCTCGGGTAGAAAGCAATATATTTTTGTGAACGATGTTAAATCTGGGACGCGTGAAGTTTCGTGTGGAGTCCCGTAAGGGTCTGTATTAGGCCCTTTGCTTTTTTTAATTTATATAAATGACATTGCCTATTTATCAAAAAAGATGAATTGTATTCTTTACGATGATGATTCAAACATTTTTTATTCTTCTGATGACCTTAAACGAGATTTAGATGTCATAAATAATGAACTCAAATTATTCGAGGATTGGTTCTTCATGAACAAACTCATGGTTAATTCATTCAAATCGGCCTATGTTATATTTGGACCAAAGATTTTAACCAATAGTTTCTCGGACTTGGACCTTGTGTTTAGCAATGTGAAATTAAACAGAACCAATCAAGTTGTTTTTTGTGTTTAGTTCTGCAAGATAATTTGTCTCACAGTTATCACATTGAAAATCTTAAATCAATAAATTCATAGGTATACTTTATAAAACCAAAAATAAGATTAATTCCACAATATTAAAAGATTTGTATTATAGCTTTATATACCCTTATATTCATTATTGCGTGATCATATGGGGAAATAGTCCTACTTATCTGCTAGATCCCCTGTTAAAATGTCAAAAACGTTTTATAAGAATTTTATTTGATTTGAAATTTAATGACCACACCTCTAATTATTTTCAGATTGCAAAACAACTTTCAATGAAACAAATTTATTACACATGCATCTCAGTATTTATATTTAAACTTATTAACAACTTAATTCCAAAAATTTTAATTATTTGTTTATTTATAGTAACGTAATCCAGTTAAAACACACAAGACATACCTCAACATTTTATATTGAAAAAAACAGATTGAAACTTATCAATAGTAGCATAAGAGTCGTCGGACCTAAGACGTGAAACAAATTACCTGAATATTTGAAAGAAGCAAAATCCGTTGTAAAATTTAAAAAGACATTAAATCCTACTTTTTAACATTTAAACCCCCTTAACTTTTTGTGTGGGTTTATGTACGTGTGTGTGTACATGTGTGTGGGTGCGTGTATATGTGTGTGTGTGTGTGAATAAGTATTTTTTACGTGGGTCTATATATATATTTGTGTTTTAATAATTACAACGACATTCTGGTAAAAATGTAAAAGAGATGATAAAGATTACTTAATAATTTTGATTCCATTTTTGTTTTTTTTTAGGATTTGTAATATGAATGTGAGTTTACATGCACTAAAATATTTAAAATATGCTCTAATTTTTACAATTTTCATTGGTAATTATTACAAGAAAATCATATTTTCTTTTTGATTTCCAGATCATCTCTTTTCATTGATTTTCATCATTTCTTTGATTTCTTTGATGAAATAAAAAATGTCAAAAATATAAATTTTCGAAATAATGAATGTTTCTGAAACTTTTATTCCTTACTTAGAGCCAGTACACCTCCTCCGCTGCAGAAACATTTAAAAAAAATTCTGTAAAATTGAAAACAAATTTATCATTATTTTTAGCAGATGTTTGTCAAGTGTTGAAGTTATCTTATTTTGGCGTTATTATTATCTGTTGACTCATCCTTTTGCATAGATTTCTTCTAAATAACATCATTAATTTTTAACACAGCTTAAATTGAATGAATCCTTGAATTAATCCAACCCAGAAGTTTCCATATCCAAGAAATATTTTAATTTCACGATTTTTTAATTTGACGATTAAATAAATTAGAGTAATTAAAACGATGCTTTACACTTTGGTTATAAATTCAAATTATTTTTTTTATTAAAAGTTCATACAACTTAGCAATAGAAATTAACAATAAAATTATTAAACTACTGCAATTTGTTGTCTTTTTGTATCGAAATGCAGTGAAATTTGAAACAAAGGTAATAGAGGGAATTGTTATACCGTAATTATCACAAATTTTACAACAAAGTGTCTTATGTTTATGTGCGTGTTTGTGCGTGTGTGTGTGTGCGTGTCATGACTTGAAACAAGTTTTAATATTAAGAAAAGCTGGAAATATTTTTCTTGATTAATTGTTAAAAAATTTCATCAACAGATACATCACACACACACACACACACACGAACGCACACACAAATCGTCTTGCATATTTTATATTCTCACACACACACAGAACAGCAATTGCACCTGCATAAAAAAAACCAGACTAACAGAACGATCAATTGATCGTCACAAGATATGTTAACCCACTAGTACAGTTATAATTAGCGTTCCCGAACACACAAACACATGCCCAAGGTATTCGCTAGAAGTTAATGTCATTGCATATAAACAGACACACCAATAGAAACAAATTTATTTTTTCAGCAGTATCCACACTTTTCTGCCAAACGATTTTAATTTGGTAAACTATCAATAAAGATGAGCGTCAGTTAATAATAATAATAATAATAATAATAATAATAATAATAATAATAATAATGAAGATGGGTAATTTTGAATATCCCATCACTTCATTTAGCCTTTGAAGTTATATTGCATTAATTTCATTAATAAGAAAATTTAATTTGGAATATGAAACCAGTGGAAAAATTTCTGATTGCCTTTGCAGTGTTCCTCATATTCACTATCACATTCTTCAGCTACAAGGGCCTTCCACGAAGGTACAGAGATTATATTTTAACGAGTAGCGACTTCCATTGCCTCGCTAATGTTCCGTGTGTCTATGAGAATGTTGTCGATTTGAGGTTTGAAGTTTTTTCTCTCTCAAAGTTGATACGTAAAAGTATTTTTACTTTTATTTATTGGAATAAGTTCTCAAAACTTGAAAAAATTTTCATTATCAAATTTCAGTTAAATAAAAACATTCAGTTGAAAATCAAATTGTTTTAAATTTCATTTAAACGTTGAATATGTTGAAAAATTGAACTGAATAAAACTTTCCAAAACTCTCTTCCTCTTCTCGCCATCGCCCAACAGAATAATAGTGCTAACTTACGACCGAACAGCCAGCGTCTTGAAGCTGTTGAACAGTCTGCAATCTCTGGAACTTGACGGAGATGAGGCCATCCTCGAAATATGGATTGATCGGAATGCTAAAACCGGAATACATAACGATACTTATAGAGCTGTCTCGGAATTTAAGGTGTTATTTGTTATAAATATTAATTATTCAATAAGAAATATCAGATGTCGGTTTGGCTTGGTAATTCACAATACTGTTCACATATATACATACATGCGTACACACACACACATACATACATACATACATACATACATACATACATACATACACACATACATACATATATACATACATACATACACACATATACATACACATATAAACATACACACACATATATATACATTCAAACATACGTCAATAATAATCTTATGATTAACAAAAATATCATCATAAAATATTGGATGAACAAAAGAAGTTCATAAACTTTTACAACTTTTAACACACATTTTCATTTTGATTTGGAATTCCATTGAAGCTTTATATAATTGAATATAATGCATAAAGGCTAAATTGTAAAAAAAAACCTGAAAATCACTTAAATTTATAAACAAGTCATAAAAAGTTTTATTTTATCAACATTTTGTTTTATTAAATTATCCAGCTTAATTTATAACTTACACCCATAACTTGGACTAATGAAAGCATACTTCTCATAAATTTGTTAAAATAGTGGACCAAAGGTGCAACCAGAATTCACAACCAAACAAGTCACGTGGGTATTATGGGCCAATGGATCGACACATGGAGACCAAAGTTCGCACCACCTTTCCAACCGAAAAACATGACATCGACCATGTATCCCCACCAACCGAGTTACAAAAAAGAAATTGCTTTAATTTTGGAAGATGACTTGTCAGTCTCGCCACATGCTTATCGGTATTTGAAAGCCGTTTACAGAAAATATAATGGGAGAGCTGATTTTGCAGGGGTCACCTTGACAAGCGATGAAGCAAAGGCCCACAACACTGGGAAAGCACTGAGAGGTAGGCTGTGTTTCTGCTGTAACGATCGTTTGTTTCAGATGGGAGTTTTCTTCATGGACCGCTAACAAAAATCATAAACGCCATCAAGTGGTTTGACTAGTAAATTCACAATACATTATGTATTCAATGGCATTCAATGTATTATTATGAGGTAATGATTAATATCATAAATTATTTGGGGTTGACAACATAATTTAACTTTTTTGCAAAATATGACTTGGATAACAAAGTAAAAAAACCAAAACATTCATTTCATATCACTAAAGAAGATAATTTAAAACACCTAACTCTTGGAAATGATTCTTTAAATTTTTCCTTCCAACGCAGCCCCGGCAAACGAGTCTGCCTTCATGTACGTCTGCATTGGCACTTGGGGATTCGCCCCTTCATCTCAATATTGGGCGGAGTTTCAAGTAGGAAACATTATGCAAAAAAATTTACACAAATTTGTGACTTTAATGAAAAAGTTTATAAGTATTAAAATGTATCTTGAAAATAACAGGACTGGTTTCACTACGCCCGAGGAATCAAAAATTTTCAACCCTACCTCAATGGCACCAAACCGGATAGCTGGTTCAGAGGTTTTCTCCAGGAAGGCACACATGATTCTATGTGGGAGATGTGGTTCATACATTTTGCCAGTAAGAAGAAGGCCTACACCGTTTACAGCAACTTGAAGTACGTCAATGGCGACGAGGCAGACTCGTGCGTTGCTATTAATAGGTGGGTTGGTTTTTCACCACCAAAAACAGCCAATCAGATTTATGTAGAGCAATTTTTGTGGTTTTACTCAGTAGTCATTTGTAACCGTTTAAAACGATGAAAAGAATGTAGCTTACACAAACTGCATGTTAGAATAAGACGCTCAGCCTAAATATCATTTACATTTTTAATGCCATCAAACAGGCGGGAAGTGGGACTGCATTATTCCCAAAAGGGAGCAGAAAACTTGTGCAAACTCCTGAAAAGCTGGGATCCAAAATATGAATCCATGCTACCAGACAATCCAAGAAAGTTAGATTGGGCGGGTAACATTGTTCAGAATTAAAAAATCGTTGAAACTACGATGAAACTTTCAAGTCTGTTCATCAATAACTTTGCCTCTACTGCTTCTAACGCTGATGCATCTAATACAATTACTACATCTTAGGTGCAATTCAACAGAAAAACATTTTTATTTTGTTATTTTAATAATTTCCATTACTTTCATAATTAATTAGATTTAATGAAAAATGTGTAACAATGAAATTTTTTAAAAGTTGTTTTAAAAATAATTTATTCAAGAAATATTTATAAAATGAAATGGTCTTAGACCAACGAATAAGATATACTTGTATGGGAAGCATCCAACATATGAACACATGTACACGTATATATTAGGTTCATTTGTTAACGTAATTTTTATCATTATGGTCATCACCATCACATAGTTGTTGTTATTGTAGCCATCATCATATGTTTGAACACCGTAGTCGTGGTCATTATTTTGCAAATTTTCATCAATTTAATCATTTCTGTTAAAAATCAACATTTTCAAATTCATTTCCAGCACTTCAACTCCATTAAAACTCTACATAAACTAAATTGAACGTCGTACATCTCACCCAATTATTGGTTGATCGAAATATACATATTAATCTTTTTTTTCTTCTGAAATTCTCAACCTAATTTTTCGTCCAATCAATCTTTTGAAGTTCTCAGCCTAATTTTTCGTCCAATCAATCTTTTGAAATTCTCAACCTAATTTTTCGTCTAATAAATCTTTTGAAATTCTCAACTTAATTCATCGTTCAATCAAATTTCTCCAACTTAATTGCTATAATTCAAATTCTACATAAACTATCTAAGTTAAAGTTTCAACAAATCAAATTTGAAATACTGACAATGTATACATTGATTGACGCATTAATTGATTTTTCTTCTGAATTTCAACTTAGAGCCGTGCTAGTTTCACCCCAAATCTTGCTCATATAAATATCGATTCACTCTGGAAATTTTATATATTATTCTCCACGTTCAAGTTGATTAAAATTTATTAAATTGAAAATATTCAGTTTTATTTTCATCATTCGATTTATCCAAGATGTATATCGGTTACAGCGTGGCCGCCATTTTAGCTCTGATGATCATACAGTCTTTTGCAAGTGATCCAACTTCTCATTTCAATATTTTAAAATATGTATCGTTTAAGTATTCTCAATTTTTAATTTAGAATAATATTAAGTGTTTTAGTGAAAAATTATTTAAAGAAAAAAAAAATTTAGATTCAAAATTGTAAAATTTCAAATCAACAGTCAACTTGTCCAGGCAGGTTTTTAAGGAATTTACCTCAAAAGAGCCTGGAGTGCAGAGAATTCAACGGCTTATTTTGTCGTTTGAGAATCAGGTTTTTGAATTGAACCGTATTAAATCAAATTAAAACTTTAAAAAAGAGTCCCATTGAGCAATAAACGCTATTTCAATATTCCTGACAATGGCCGCCAACATTTTTCGATTGAATATTTTTGTGGTATTAAAATAAAATTTTCACCTTGTTTGACCACCAACCATGTAGACATATTGCTCTTATGTTCAACCAAATTCTTTCAATATGATCGTTGGTCGAAAAAGTGAAGACAGAATGGGGGAATACATCATATGGGTAAACCTTAGTCTGATTTTGATGTGCATAATTAATTTTTAATTTGGTTATTCTATTAAAAAACATCACTAATTGGGTGAATTATTTTCTTTAAAATTATATTAGAAATGTTATGTGAATCTAAACTTTTTGAATCTGACAGGGTGCCACATTGATGGAGGATTTCATTTCTAAATATTGGATAATAAAAAAATGATGTATTATTAAAGTCTTTCAAATACATTTTAAAATTATCATTTATAGGAAATTTTTGTCCAAAAATGAGGTCTTTTGTGATTCTCAATATGGTTTCAGAAAAAATTTTTCCACAGAGAATGCTCTGATGAGATTTACTAATGAAATTGTTCATAATTTAAATAACTCCAAACATGTGGTGGCAGTTTTCATCGATTTCACAAAGGCTTTTGACTCTGTAAATCACAAAATATTACTTCAAAAATTGGAGAGATGTGGTATTCGTGGAAGTATGTTGTCCCTGCTTGAATCATACTTACAAGGTAGAACACAGTATGTTTTTTTTGAAGAAGCTGTGTCAAATTCTTTACCTGTTGTCAGTGGTGTCCCACAAGGAAGCATAATGGCACCACTTTTTTTTATCCTATTCATCAATGATTTTGAAAACTGTCTATATAGCACAAATCTGATTATGTATGCAGATGACTGTTCTATATATGTAGCTAATGAAAATATCGATATTCTGCTAGAGGATGCCAATAAAACTCTTGAAAATGTTTACAAATGGTCTAGAGATAACAAATTAATAATAAATTTAAGTAAAACAAAATTCATGGTTTTTAAATCAAAAAGAAATCTGACTTCAGATCAAGACTTTAATTTAACACTAAATGGTACTCAGCTTGGCAAAGTTGCTAATTTTAAACTATTGGGTGTCTTTATAGACAATAAACTGAATTTCAGGAAGCATATTGAACACACAATCACAAGGCTTCACATTTTTTATGGAATGTTTCTAAAAATTAAACCTTTTTTAAATAAGAACATCAAGAAAATTTTATATAACTCAACTATCTTTCCCTACCTTTATTATTGTAATTTAGTTTGGGGGAATGCAAATAAAACAGAACTAAATAATTTATATTTAATACAAAAAAGATACGTCAAATCATTGTTCTCAAATGATTATTTCAACAGTTCCATAAATAAAAATATATTTTTGATAACCAAATTATGGCTGTTTATGAAGTAAATAAATATAAGACATGTTTATTAATTTTTAAAATTATTCATGAAAATAATAAACTAAATAAACACGTCATAAATTTAATTGAATACAATAGAATTTCAAACACCCGATCTAATGATAAACTTTTAATTAAAACAAATTTAATATTGAATAAAATTAGTGCTCGTCAGTTTTTCTATTATGCGCCGTTGGTTTGGAATGGACTGCCATTTTATTTGAGGGCTTTGACAAATTATAATGATTTCAAAATTCAATTAAAGACCTATTTCATATGTTTGTCATAATGTTTTATAATTTTTTTCATATAGTTACTTTTGTTTTATACATTTTCTTGATTGGTTTTTGTGCTTAGATGTGTGCGCATGGGTGTTGTGTTTGAATGTTTGTCTATGAGATATACAATTGGAAATTACTATTATATTATTAACAGCCAAATAATGTTTGATCATAACTATTTCCGTTATTACTTTTTTGCGTGTGATCAATTGAATATGTGACTTTAAATGTATGGAATTGGATGTTTTTGGGGTTGGCTGAAAAAAACACTCGTGGTTATGCTGGAAAAAAAACAAAAACTAAAAGAATATGTATCAAAGAAATAGAAAAAAAACATCGTGAAAGAGGAAGTCCTTTAGTATAATACTTTCAATACATGTTATGATCTAACTTGAGTAATCGTATGTATTTGATTATGGGCATAAAATTAGAATAAATATAACGGCCTTCGCTCATTTTTGACGGTTGAGCAAGGAGCTTTTTTTCCGGAGGGGAGTTGGAGGGTGATTTTTTATCGCCCAAGTCTAAAATTACGATCGTTTATTTACTAATTTCGGAATATTGCTTTTATTTAAAATGTTTTGAAAGGTGATACTAGATGCTGCTTTAGGATAGATATTGCTGTATGACGGTTTTTGCATTTTAAATTAAAAAAAATTTTTGTGAACCACTCTTCTAACACTTTGACTAGTTAACGATTAACTGTAACCGGTAAGGGTGACGTAACAACATTAACGACGACTAATTAGTAATTAAATTACTAAACTCTAATAATTAAGCTAAAACTAAACTACTAATTCTAATTACTAATTAAAATAAATAACAGATAACACTAACGAACATTAACAGATTAGACTACTAGAGACTACCAACCACTACACTACTACATACTACAACTACTACACTAACAGCACTTGTTCCTAAAATCCAAAATCCTATTGCTTGATTGGTTGTAAAATTTTTACTTACAATGCTTAGGCCTGGGAATAAAGAATATATTTTTTAAAATAACTAATATTCAATGATTTTTGCTAGTTATTCAATTATGTGAATAATTTCATATAATTAGAATAATTGTAGTAATTTTCTTTAATTTTATTAAATAAAATTATGATTTTATTAAATAAAATTATGTATTATTAAATTATTGTTGTTAATTTGAATATAAAAATTATACTTTTGGTCCTGTGAAATCCGGTGGTTTTTTACTGAAGCCGAAGGTTGGCTTAGTAGGATTGAACTAAAGTCACCCTTTTTTACACTATTCGATCATGTTAAAAATTTGTTTGCTCATGAAATAAACGACCTAAATAGATAAAAATTGTTATTTGAACAACTATCTTCATTATATTCAATGAATATTTTACATTCTGCTGGTGCTCATAGAAATTATGGTTGCTGAAATCATACGTTGGCTTACTGCAGTGGCTTACTGGGTCTCATACAACAGTGTCATGGCGGTTTTCTTTACATATATTGCTTTAAATAAGTCAATATATTCATTTCACAATTATTTTTGTCAATATAAATAAAGAAATTGCTTTTGTCTGGTAAAATACAGTGGCCAACTAAAGCCGTAATCGGATTTTTTTTCATATATAAATCATGAGATCAATCAATCAACCAATCAATCAACCAACCATTCATTCAATCAACTAATCAACCAACCAATCAATGAACCATATTTGAAAAATATTTGCAAGGCTTGTTCAAACTCGAACAAACACTTAACTGTACAGATCTACAAAAAATTTCGAGATTTTAGTAAAGAAAGAAAAACACAATAGTTGCTTTTATTAAATCAAGAAATATCCAAAAATTATATAACCAAATTAAAAAAAACTAGAAACCAGTCAACATTTAATAAATAATTAAATAAATAAATAGACATTATTAAAAAGATTGTTCAAAAAGGTAAAATTTAAGGCGACGACGAGAATAAAATGTAGTTTGTTTTGTTGGTGTGGGACTGTGAAGCGAAAACAAACACATCACAAAAAACTAGTAAAAAGTCGCAAGAATAGTAGTCAGTCACCTACCTACAATTAAATTACTCTCAGGGCCCTAGCTTACTTATCATTAACTCAACTCACCTACCTACAAATATGTTTTTCTACGTTTTTGGAATTTTACATGTTTTAGGTATTTTATTTTACATATTTCAGCGTTTTTATTTTACTTGAAACTTTTTAACTAATGTTAAGCCCTAGCCTACCTACGATTGTTCAACTCATCTCAATCCCTAACTTACCTACGAATTAAATTAAGTCCGGTAAAGAAAATAGAAAGTTGAAGAAAAACATAACAACAACGACACCGAATGAATGGATGTTGTGTATGTGTGTGTTTTATTGATGTGTGTGTGTGTAAATATGCGGGCGTGTACTCTCCAAAAACTTCACTCACTACGGACGAACCTCCATTGCACCGACCATCATTGCACACGCATCGATGGAATGAATTTGACCGGACACTGAAAAACACTAAATTAAAAAAAATAATTCTTTTAAGTAAAAAACAAGCCATTGGAAAAAAAGGCAACTTATCTTATCTACCTACTTCTCTGACTACTTCTCCATCACTTGCGAAGTTCAGAGCGGATCTCAAGACCCATCTGTTTTCAAAATTCATTGAGGAGCGCAGTTGAACATCGCGGTAATAGCGCTTTATAAGCTAATTGATTGATTGATTGATTGATTGATTGATTGATTGATTGATTGATTGATTGATTGATTGATTGATTGATTGATTGATTGATTGATTGATTGATTGATTGATTGATTGATTGATTGATTGATTGATTGATTGATTGATTGATTGATTGATTGATTGATTGATTGATTGATTGATTGATTGATTGATTGATTGATTGAGATGACAAATTCGAGTACTTTCAATTGTACGATGGGACAAGAACAATGGGACTAGAACAAATTTCTTTTAATATTATCTTCAAATTGTCATCAGAACGGTCATCATGAGACCACCATCTGAAACATGCTGACGCCCACCACAGCCCACCTCTCATCATTCTGTAAAAAGATATTTTTATTAGCTTAGTAGTAAATCAAGGAACAAAGGAACGAACGAATAAATGATGAATTGAATGATTTAACGAATGAATAGAATGAATCAATTAGTGGAGGAATAATTTGAAAGATAGTGATAAAATGAATGAGAAAATTTGAAAAAAAACTAAGCCATACTTCAAAAATCGTCGTTGTTGTTTTCTTCAAATTGTCATCGGAACAAGCATCATGAGACCATCATGTGAAACGTGCTGACGCCCACCACAGCCCACCTCTCATCATTCTGTAAAAAGTTATGAATGAATGAATGAATGAATGAATGAATGAATAGAACGAATTAACGTCAATTAATGGAAGAATAATTTGAAAGATTGAGGAAAAAAATGAATGAATGAGAAAAATAAAAAAAACGAAACTAAACCTTACTTCAAAAATCATCGTTACCGACCGCACCGACCACCACATTCAGATCGGCACACAAGATTTCATCCAAACTTCTGAGCGTCAGTCGAACAGCCAACGCGCTGATTCTTCCTACACCACACCATCATACGTAAATCATCATGAGACCACCATCTGAAACGTGCTGACTCCCACCACTGCCCACCTCTCATCATTCTGTAGACAATTTTTTTATTAGCGTATTAGTAAATGAATGTTAGAATCTTAGAAGCAAAAAATTATAAAATGGAAATAATGGCAAATAAATAATAACTGAAAATAATAAAGAGATTAAAATGTAAAAAAAACTTACCGTCGTCCATTCGACAAAGGCAGAATGTTGAATGCTTTCCGGTTCCTACGTTGTTCTCCAAAACTGGTGCCAGTCCTCCTCGAGATTGTTGTTGAAACACAGCCCGTGGAATGGAGAAAGAGAAAATTCTCATCAGAAAGCTTAGCAGTGCCTGCATCTCAAAATGCTTAATAAAAATAATCCTATCTACCTATTAAATTACCTTAACTAATCTATATTAAATTGTTAATGGTACAATAGTCGAAAGTCCCCCTTCATTCTCCCTCCTTTGCACAGAGGTTCACCGACAGCCAGGGCACCGGATAGTGAACCATTGCCGTGCGGATAGTAGACTATTGCTGTGCGGATAGTAAACCATTTGCCGTCCGGAAGCCGTGCGGGTAGTAGACTATGGCCATGCCGCATAGTAAATCATTACCGTGCAGATAGTAAACCATTGCCGTCCGGATAGTAAACCATTGCCAGTTCACCACTGGCCACCAAGGCTTACCTCTGACAACGGACTTTGAAATTCAGAGTCTATCGGCTATCGTACCCTCAGCTTACCTATTCATTAAAATTAAACCCTAGCTTACCTAAAATTACAAAACTCAAGAGCCCAATTCATTGGCCTTTCGGCACCCACCCCACCACCTACGTAATGCCTTGGGCTCCAACTTAGTAATAATAATATAAAACTTAAACCCTAAATTTATTAATGAGTATGTGTTACAACGTAGCCTTAACTTACCTATTCATTACATTATGGCCTTAACTTAACTAAAATTAAAAAAACTCAAGAGCCCAATTCATTGGCCTTTCGGCACCCACCCCACCACCTACGTAATGCCTTGGGTTCCAACATAATAATAATAATATAAAACTTATAATTAACCTACCTATCGATACACATACAGCGTTTTAATTTACATTACAAGATTGTTCCTAGAATTACATTATTGCCCTTAACTACCTATGAAATTAAATTACTCTCAACCTTAGTAATAATAAATTAGAATGTGTATTGAAAATAAAATTACGCTCAAATACTAATATATGTGTTTATGTATGTGTTTGTTTGTGTGTGTGTGTGTAATACGCTAATGCGTGTAATGTAGATGCAAGAAAAAATAGAAGTGATAAACTTACGCTGCCTACCTATTCAACTACATTAGTGTTGGATGCTTCCTATCTATCCTACCTACAATTAAAATTATGCTTATCTAACCTACCTATATAGCTACTTAATGTAATTGTGTGTGTGTGTGTGCGTGTAAGCATTCTTACTTATTTTTAAATTATAGAGAAAAAAGAATAAAACGTATCCCAGCCAGGCGTGTATTCTTTGCCTCTGAATGAATGAACGTAGCCTGACATCTTCCATGATGAACTCCTCTGGAAGCTTCAGCCTGAATGAAATGAAAAAATCTTATTTATTTAATTAATTTAAATAAAAATAGAGAAACGAGCCGCGGTGAAACCCGCCAGCCGGAAAAGCCAGCCAATTGGCAAAAAGAGAATCCGCAAAGAAACCGTAAAACGAACCCCAGCCAGGCGTGCAATCTTTGACACTGAATGAACGAACGTAGCATGACATCACAACCATTCTGATCTTCCACGATGAACTCCTCCGGAAGCTTAAACCTGAATGAATGAACCTGAAAGAATCTAAATGAATGGACAAATCTTATTTATTTAATTAATTAAAATGAAAATAGAGAAACGCAAAGAAGCCGACCGGTCGGCAAAGAAAAGAACCTCAAAGAAAGGTATCTATATAGGATTTATGCTCTATGTAACTCTATGTAACTCTATGTAACTCTATGTAACTCTATGTAACTCTATGTAACTCTATGTAACTCTATGTAACTCTATGTAACTCTATGTAACTCTATGTAACTCTATGTAACTCTATGTAACTCTATGTAACTCTATGTAACTCTATGTAACTCTATGTAACTCTATGTAACTCTATGTAACTCTATGTAACTCTATGTAACTCTATGTAACTCTATGTAACTCTATGTAACTCTATGTAACTCTATGTAACTCTATGTAACTCTATGTAACTCTATGTAACTCTATGTAACTCTATGTAACTCTATGTAACTCTATGTAACTCTATGTAACTCTATGTAACTCTATGTAACTCTATGTAACTCTATGTAACTCTATGTAACTCTATGTAACTCTATGTAACTCTATGTAACTCTATGTAACTCTATGTAACTCTATGTAACTCTATGTAACTCTATGTAACTCTATGTAACTCTATGTAACTCTATGTAACTCTATGTAACTCTATGTAACTCTATGTAACTCTATGTAACTCTATATAACTCTATATAACCATACATACCACCACATTCAATCAATAAAAATCTTACTAAAACCAGGAACCACCGCGTACCTGTTATTTGTATGATGTGAAACAAATAGAAAAAAACAAAGCAAAAAACACACCACCAAGTAGAGTAAAAGAATAGAAGTCCCTAACCTACCTATGTAACTAAATTACCTTATGCCCTAGCCTACCTATATAATAAATTAATTTTTACCTCACCTACCTATATTTCATTAACTTAACTTAAGACTCATGAAGAAAGAGAAAAAGGAGTAAAACAGAACATAAAATACTACCACACAAACAAACATGATGTATGTATGTAATGAGCAACCGCTAAAGAACCCACCTAAAATATAAAAAAATACAACATACAATCACACAAACCACAGGCATGCAAACTCCATATAACTCTATAAAATAAAATAAATAAAAATAAAAAAATAAAATAAATGAGATCAGGCAGACTGCTTCATGCGAGGCAGAATGCCTGATCTGATTTTCACGTTTTCTCAGCTCCTATTTATACTCGTTTCAACCATACACTTTCATCATTTCAATCATTCACATCAGTAAAAAACTTATTTAATGTATGTACTACAGTATTATACAGTCTTAACCACAATGCCAACAGTACTAAATTGACGTCATCGAACGAACGCCTTCGAAATTTCCTGATTGGCTGGTTGAATCTGCTATATTGCTTTTTATATAAAACATATAATCTTATTAATTATTTGTATACATGAATTCTAGTTACTTTATATATATATATATCTATATCTATATATATATATATATATATATATATATATATATATATATATATATTCATTATAATTGCAACAGTAATCAATGCTACATATGTACGCCGCAGTTCAAAATTTTCGGGGAGAATTCAAAATAGTTTGAGATTACACCTTGCTTAACATCCGATTCCAAGCCTAGCCGAGCTAAGCTGAGCCATTATGCATAGATTTATAAGCGCTTTTATAATAAAATTATGCTCGCTTTATATATATAGTATATAAATTCCTTATAAACGAAACAGTCGTAATCAGTGCTACATATGTGCGCAAATTTTTCTGTGAGAATTCCAAATAGTTTAAGACCACACCTTGCTTAACATCCAATTCCAAGCCGAGTCGAGGCAAGCTGAGCCAATATGCATAGAGTTATAAGCGCTTTTATATTAAAATTTTGCTCGCTTTATATAGACTATATAGTATATAAATTCATTATAAACGCAACAGTAATCAGTGCTACATATGTGCGCACGCAGTTCAAATTTTTCTGCAAGAATTCCAAATAGTTTGAGACCACACCTTGCTTAACATCCAATTCCAAGCCAGCCGAGCCAAGGTATCTAATATGCATAGATTTATAAGCGCTTTTATATTAAAATTTTGCTCGCTTTGTATATATATAGTATATAAATTCATTATAAACGCAACAGTTATCAGTGCTACATATGTGCGCACGCAGTTCAAATTTATAATTTATTATAAATTTTATTTGATGTTTTTTAATTAGTCAGGTCACAATCATCATCATCATCGATATCGCAATGAAATCAAATTGAGAATTTTTTATATTAAAAAAAAGTATCTTTATTTATTTTATGATACTATTTTGTTCAATAAGATACTGTTTGATACATATAACTAGAATAAATATAACGGCCTTCGCTCACTTTCAACGGTTGAACAAGGAGCTTACTTCTGGAGGGGAGATGAAGGATGAGGTTCGAGTCAAAAGTTACGATAGTGTATTTACTAATTACGGAATATTTCTTTTATTTAAAATGTTAAAATTTTATTTTTTTAAATTGTTATTCAATATGGTAATTAATTACTTTTATTTGGTATAAATTTAAACAAATAAAATCAACATTACCGAAAATAATTAAAAGTTGCAAAAATTGAGATTCTTTGCATATCCCTGCTTCAACCTATAAGAAAGTGTTGTTTAATGGTAAATAGGCCTCCCCTTGATTATGGGTGTATCTTTAGTATTATATTGATTATAAATGTTAGATATTACTTTTATATGAGTATGGGTATTAGGTAATAATTAATTAATTATTAATTAATTAATTAATATAGATTTTATTAGTTGTTCAATGTAGAAATACCACAAATCCCAGCTAAGTTTGTAGTTTACTTGTCTATGATAAACATTAAAAAAATGGCTGGCTGCTAAAAACTTTTGCGGATTGTAGGCTCCTAAACTTTGCATCGTTACGCATTTTCATATTACCACCGAAACATTTGAATTCGTTAAAATGGCGGCTAACATTTCAGAGAATTATTTAAATAAAATTGACGGCATAAGATCTCTTGGAATCGATAAAATTGCGAAATCTTGGAACATATCTTATGCAGATTTCTCAGAAAATTATTTAAAATTGAATATACCGTGCATGCTCTGTGAATCATTCACTGATCAGTGGAGATCGAGAAGGGAATGGGTGAAGGAAAACGGCGAAGTAGATTGGCAAGCTCTGAGGAATTTATTCTGTAAGTGTCAGTAATAAATTAATTAATAACATCTTTAAATTTTTTATTAGTAATTTATATTTTATATAATTTATAATAAAAAAATATTCATTAAAAATGGTTTTCACACAGCAATTCAATGAAAATCTTTTTAATGTCAGTTGTACACTATAATTATATGAATATGTACAATATTTTGTTAGTAGAAGCTGTATGAACTATGATATGATATGACCCTTTTAGCATTGTCAAGGTGTGTTAAATAGTTAAATATAAAATTATTATTTGTTATGATATCTTTGAGTAACAAAAATTTATTTGCCATAGCAGTAAGTCTTTAAGATCATCTCATATAATAACTATCAATAATGATAAACATGTGCCTATTACACGAATTAACTATGGTGATTACTTACTAAAACATGCACATAAAGCTGATGCTGAAGTGCCAGTTGTGGAATGCACAAACAAATCTTATGGCTATGACTCAGTCACCGTATTAAAAATGAAGTTTTCAGAATTTGTCAATTGCATACAAAGCAAGGACCTTTGCTACTACCTGAAAGATTGGCATTGCACAAAGTGATGCATAGTTTGTATTATCGTACTATATTAATTTAAATATCTCCAGTCTGACAGTGTAAATGTCTCATTTGATTTCATTTTGAACATTTTTCTTAAGACAGTTCCCTGATTACAAATTTTACGATGTTCCACTGTATTTCAAGTCAGACTGGTTGAATGAATTTTGGGAGGACAAGGAAGATGATTATAAATTTGTATACATAGGACCTAAAGGCTCATGGTAAGTATGTAAAGTAAATTAATATTTTTAAACTTAATAATTAGGAACACTTGGTTCAAATTTTGCACTGAAATCTATTTTTTATCATTGGTTAGGACTCCTCTCCATGCAGACGTCTTGAGGTCGTACAGCTGGTCAGCTAATGTTTGTGGCAAGAAGAGATGGGTTATATATTACCCTGGTAAGCAATTAGTTAGATTGTGAAAAGATTTTGAATTATAATCTTTATAAATTAAAATATCTTAATGCTTTTGATGCTTCTAACAATGCACTGCATATTTTTCTGAGGTTGTCAGCCCATGGGTCCACATGCTAATGAAAAAAATCAAGATGGCTCAAAATTTGAAGTGATTCAAAATGCAGGAGAAATAATATTTATTCCAAGTGGATGGTTTCATGAAGTTTATAATGAGGTTTGTTTTATCATTTAGAATAAATGGAATGATCCAATAAGTACACCATTCTACATTTAAAGGAAGACACAATATCCATCAACCACAATTGGATTAACGAATACAACGTTGGCAAAAGTTGGACATTTTTAAAGTCAAGACTACTCGATGTTCAAAAAGAAATACAAGAATTCAAACAGGAGCCAGATTTTCTTCTGCAGTGCCAGGTAAGGCTATCAATTAATAATTTATTTTCAAGATCGCATGCTAAAAATAATCAATTTAACTCTAAATCAGTCTCGTTTAATTTTAACATAAATTGATTTACATTTTTAAAAATTTACTGACTCATTATTTAAAATAAATACATTTTTTATTTTTGATTCAGAGGATATTGAGAGCTGATAGCGGCATGGACTACATGGACTTCTTCAACTTTCTGCACTGCATATCATCAAAAAGAATGAATTCAATGTTAACAAGAAATACAGCACACCAATCATTTCTACAATCAGATGTCAATTTGACACACAACTGCAACCACACAAGCAAAATTCAAGATGATGAATGTGTCGAGCAGTTGCAAACTATTTTGTGCTTGTTGGGTTGCATGGTTGAAGATTGTGACTTTAAGACTTTATTGAGTGACAATGAAGATAGATTTGTTATCAATCCACTACATTATTTCAAATTATTACGTGAATATTATGAAAATATAAAATAAAACATATCTTGAAACAATGTCATTAGCTCAGCACTTCTTAGAGGATAAAATGTAAATTAATCAGTGTTTATCATCAGTTGAAGCTTCATCCTAGCTAATGACATGTTTGATTTAATGTAGCCACACAGATCTGTAAATAATGAATTTAATTCATTCAGTTACTATCAACGTCTATTGCATAAACTGACTGCAAACTGGACCTAGCAAAATCAGTTCTTGATTAGACAACATTGAGAATCGCGATTGTTTCAGACAGCTTGCCACCAGCATTTATTGTGTATCAAACTAAACCGACTACAGTGGGTTCAGCTATTTCTAGCTCTGCAGCCTTTGAATAGTTTACACAACAGTGGCTACACCTTTTGTCATCATAATAGTACGATTAGTGCATTTTACAAATCAGATTGAAGTAATTTAGTAAGCGAATTGATTTTTTCAGACAACCATCATTGGCAGATCTTGCATATTAAACAAAGCCAGCTGTAGTGGGTTCAGCTATTTCTAGCCCTACAGCTTTTGCCATGTTCATGCAACGTGTATTTTTTACATCATTAAAAATCTTAAAAGTAATACATGCAGAATAAAAATTGATAATAGAACACATAAATAATTTGGTGTACAGGCACTCAGAAATTTGGGTATCAATTCAGACAAAATTCAGATATATGCTTGTCTTTCATATATTCATCAGAATGCCTAAAAATTAGACGAAAATTTAATTAAATAATCCAACGATACACATTTTAATTGAAAATAAATCAGCCCTCAGATTTTAATAACGTCAATCACACATATATCAGATATATGCTTGTCATTTACTGGTCATCATCGAGCTATCAATCTACGTATCACAATGACAAAATCAGAAAGAAAATATTCAAGATTATAAATACAGTGACAAAATCAGAAAAAAAAATATTATCCAAGATTATAAATAGTTAAATAAAATTAAAAATATGAAATCAACGCGCACTATTAAATAAGAACAGGAGTAAAAAAAAACATAAAAAGAATCTGGGCGGCTTGGAAGCACGTGCTGAACAAGCCAAACTGGCCCGAGAAGGAAAGAAATGAGAAAGGACGGGAATAAACAGGCACCGGATAAGGTTTATGCAAAGAACTAAAATGTTCTTCATAAAATTTATTTTTATACCTATAAAAATTTTCAATAAAATTTAACATTTTGATCAAATGTTGAATGAATAAATTTTAAAATAAATTTTTATATCATAGTTTATTTAAAACTTGTTTGATAAATTTCAAAGTAAAATTTTTTACTCTGTTTTTAGTGACACCAGTATGGTGGCAAATAAAAACAACAACAACGTTAAACTGTATGTGTCTGTAGATCGTTTTTTCTCATTGAAATTGAGATGAAATTAGTTAAGTTGTACCTCTTGGCTCCTAACTAATTATTCGAATTTATTTTTGTTCTGTTATTTTGTTTAACAAAGTTAAAATCTGACGGATAAAAAAATTTATCTTCTTGTCTGCCATCCATGGATTGTCCATGGTAAAAACTGAAAAAAGAATTTTAGATAGTTGCTTGGTTTCTTATTTTCATTTAATATTTATTTTGAAGATTTTTTTACCTAGGAGATTATATTTTAAATAATTTTAATTGTATATATTGAAGATTGAAGAATTCTAGAAAATTGAAAAAGTCTAGAATCTTAATTAAAATGAAAATCAGTCTGGAGTTTGAACTGGTTTGAGAGTCCCACTAACAAAACCAAACAAATCCATCAGCTAAAACAAAAGGACATCATCATCAGCCAATTATTCATCACTGTCGTATCCATATTGCCTCGATGTCCTACTCATTCTTCCACCTAAGCACACTGTCTTCCTATTCATTTCAGATCATTTGCTTGCTGTTTGTTGCTGTGATTGCGATGTCGTTCTGTCTGCTGGGTTGTTTCAGAAAAAAGTTAGTATTTTGTGTTCTTCCGTTTCAATTTTTATAATTAGTAGTTACTGTTTTACTGAATTACTGTTTCTCCAAGCAGTCTTAAACAAAGTTTTGTTAAACTTCATCTAGCTGGAAGTCAAACAAAAGTAAATCTTCAAAAGTTGGGGCCGAAGTGTTGCATAGCAACAACATCCAGAATGTGAACAGTTTCAATAGCCAGAATGTTGCACAGGTAGAGTTAATAAGAATAAATTCAATTCAATTTGATATCTCATTATTTTTTGGTAATATTTTTTTATGTTAACATTGCTGGAACCTAAAAATTAACCTTGTTGAAATATTTTTCCAACTATGTCAGGATGAAAATGTTGATGAGAACGAAGTTAACAGTCGACCACCGTAAGTCTGCTTGTTAATTTTAATCTTCTACATTCAGATTTTTTGCTTGATAATTTTTTTTAATTCTACTTGATAGTTTTTGTTCAGTATTTCAATTTAATTACTTTTTTCGTACATTATCTGTTTTTAAATTTATATCTTTTGAATGTTTGTTAAAATGTATTCAAGGTGGATATTTGTTTGAATGAAAGAGTTTAAATTTTAGCATCATTTCATGTTCTAATGACAAACTATGAATTAATGACAAACAATCTCCTACCTACAAAATTTTAAATTGCATCCCCCCTAACAACTAGGGGTCCGGATCGAGCCCTGCCTGAAATTCCTGCCTCGAGTTCATCCCGCAACATGGCGTCCATGGATGAGGAGGATGAAGATGACGACAGCATCTATGACATCATCTCTAAGTCGAAGAAGATGCAATCAACGAATTGTAATGGAGTTGTTGGTGGGTGTGTTGCTGGAGGAGGGGCAGGTAGTGCTGGTGATGATGCCAGATTGGGAGGAGGTAGGAGGAAGTGGTCCCATCCATATGAAAAGGTGGGTAGTCAGGGTGGTTTTTGGATTAGTTGCATGGTTGGTTGTCTGAATGATAATTCGGTTGGATAGTTGGTCTCTTTTGTTTACATTGGTTAGCTAATTGGCTGGCTGGCTGTCTGCCTGGTTGTGTCTAACTGGTTGTTTGGGCGTTTTTTTTCATGTAATTTCTTAGTTATTTGTTCAATTGTATTTATTACAAACATTGTTGATATATTTTGAGATCTATGTTTTAACTTCTTAGCATAATATTTGTATCTATCTAATTTTATATTCTTCATTCATTCATTTCTTCTCATTTTCTCTTTTTTTCCATTCCATCTTTTCTTTTTCTTTCTGTCTTTTTTTCTTTATTAGCAATAAGTTGGCCCATAAAATTTGAAATTTTAGTACCTATGATTTTTATCTATTTATTTCACTAAAAAAATTCAACTTCCAAGTTGATTTTAATGATGATCTGATTTTCAGACTCATATATTATATTTATTATTATTTCTATTATGTTAGGCATACTTATATTTGATACTATTATTTTTAATGTGGATTATTATCGTAGGTTATAATTATTATATATTTATTCATTTATTTATTAGGATTTATTATTATTATTATTATTATTATGACTTTTTATTATGATTTATTTTGTTCTCAAAAATATTATCATTAAATTTATCAATCAAATCTGTTTTAATATCTTAAATGGTAATCTATTTGTTGGGTATTAATTATTATTTTTATTGTTGAATATTTCACATATTATTTTTTAATTTTTAATTATTTGTAAATAAAAAAAAATTATTATTGGCTTTTGGTATAGTTGCAATACATATAACTTTATTATTGTCAAAATAGGTGAGAGACACTAATAACACTGATGCCACTACGGCAACCACAACAGCCACAACGACTACGATGACATCAACTGCAGCTTTCTACAATGGCATTGATGTTGATAGCATCAACAACAACGACAACAACAACAACAATATTAACAACAACAACAACAACAATAATGATGATTTTGCTGGCCTGTATTCAACAGTTAACGATGACGACAATGCTAATGCTGGCGACACTATCAACAATCCCATTGATATGATAAACAGCATTGATAGTAATACTAATAATAATAATGATAATAATAATAATGAAAATGATGACGATGATGATGATGGTGGTGGTGTTTATAAAAACAGAAACAGAACGTTAACAACTAATAACATCATGTCTAACAGTCTCTTTGCCACATCATCATCTGGTAGGAATCACAATGTCATTGGTTAGGCTTTGTATACATGTGCAACACATTTTTGTTCACCTCTCCAAATTGTTCTATCCTTTAAGTATTTTGGAATTTTAGTTTTAATTTTGGTTTTTAATCCATGGGATTAATATCAACTTGCAGACAAACCATCATAAGCACTTAGTTACATTAGTTACATAGTATGTTGATGTAAAACACGACATAGGCAGCATTTAGTTACTATTTTTTTATTTTAATTTAAATTTGCTAATAACACACCATTTTGTAAACAATCTCTTTGTCTGAATCTCCGGTAGGTACCGTTTCTCTCATATCCCCGACGAAAGATTTTTTTTCTGTCAAGTTCAAAAATAGCGCTGACAGCAATATCAGCAGCAGCAGCAACAACAACAACAATATTAATAATAGCAGGCTGTTAACAAATGCCACTAAGATCAGTTGTAATAGTAGTAGTAATAATAATAATACAACATTTCATCACATACCTGATTCTAACACTAACAATCGCAACAATCACAGCAATAACAATAAAAGTAACAACAACAATAACAACAAAGTCGGCAACAACATCCCAAAATCCAAACACTCTCCATTTTTGTTCATGAACCCAAGCCCTTCTCTGCCACCAAGAAACAACCTCTCAGAACACAGCAACAACATCAATAATTGCAACAACATCTTCTACAACAGCAGCAACAACAACAAACATAACAACAACCACACAACAACAACAACAACAACAACATTGAATGGTCAACCGACAAACAATGTTAATAGTTGCTCTGCTGTTTTACTCGACAGCTACAGCAGTAAAACTTACTTAAATTCCGGAAATGATTTTTGCTCCAGTGGTGCAACTAATAAACACAACGGAAGATTCGTTTATAATGGTGCTAATTACAATAACAACAATAACAACAACAATAACCATTTCATTACCAACATCAACAACAGCAGCAATAATAATAATCATTTCAATAACAGTCATAACATCAACTTTGACAGTAGCAGAAACAACGGCCATTTGCCAAACAACACTAACCTGCAAAACAACAACATCAACCGTGATAACAACCACAACAACAACAACAACAACGTAGATGACTACAACAACAACATGCTGTCAGGTGGTGGTGGAATGATGAGGAGAAATAATGATGCCGACGATCCAGACGGTTGGTTTGTTGCTTGCAGATAGTGTTGTTCGTATTTGTTTCGTTGTTCAGATTCGTTTTGTTTTTCTCTGAGTTTTTTTTACCAACCTTGAATAGGGTAGCACAGTGATGTATGGAGTAGCAAACAAAACGAAACAGATGTCGTTAATTTACGGCATCTCCTTGTTATCTTCTAATTTCTTGTGAAAACCCAGAAACAGTATTGAGAATTTCTTGTCTATGAGCATTATACATGTTTGAAAAATACTTCCTGTGTTTGTGCGTGCGTGTCTGTCTGGGTGTACTCGTGTGTGTTTGTGTGTGTCTGTGTGTGTGTGATTGTGTGTGTGTGTGTGTGTGTGTGTGTGTGTGTGTGTGTGTGTGTGTGTGTGTGGTTGAAATTAGCAGTCAATAAGCAAAGATTTTAATTCAGTTGCTTGTTATGAGTTTGCTATCGAATCTCATTTACACAGAATGCCATTGAAAACAGATGCACCAATGTTTCTTTGGATTGCTCGATGAAACAAAATGATTGTTTGTAACAAGTAGAAAAAATCATTCTCGCAAAACTATCAATTTTCACTTAAACAAATTTTTTCTCTAAACTAAATTCGACACCGACCAGCAAAATATAACATAACGCATTGTAGCGTATGCCAACTAACCGACTCCGGCATTTAAACATCACACCATTTATTCCTGCAGAGGAAGAAACACAGCCATCATCATCATCATCAACAGCAGTCTCAGCAGCAGCAACTTCAACAGCAGCAGCAGCCACAGCAGCTACACTCCAAGCTACTGCTACGGCAAACGTCGATCTCCGAACTCCTGATTATTCGAGTGTGACGGCCAGGGAGTCATTAGAGAATCTGAGGAAGAGAGAGAGGGCTATGATGGCGAGTATGATGATGATGTCGACGATGCATGAGTCTCAGGATGAGACGTATGATACCATTAACTACGATCAAGTCAAGGTTGGTTGGTTGGTTGCATGGTTGGTTGAATGGTTGATTGGTTGGTTGCAGAATGGGTTGAATGGCTGGTTGAATAGCTGATTGCATGATTGGTTGGTTGCAGAATGGATTGAATGGTTGGTTGAATGTTTAGTTGATTTGTTGCATGGCTGGTTGAATGTTTGATTGCCTGGTTGGTTGAATGATTGGGAGCATGATTGATTAGTTGGCTGGTTGCATAGTTGATTGAATAATTTGTTGGTTAGTTAACTGACTGTCTGGCTGGCTGGTTAATTGATTCATTGATTGGTGTTGTATTGATATGGTCTTCAGTGTGGTAGCTACAACCACTACAATCTCTACCACCACCATCATCATCGTCGCGCCCACCAGACGACAATGACGTCATCATCCCCCAACCACGACCGAGCGTCCATTCCATCCCTTGCCCTGGTCGACCACGTGTACTGCACTGCTGGCAGCGATATATACGCTGAAATTGGAACAGGTAACAACAGAAATACTAATAACAACCACAACAACAACAACCAAAACAATAATAATAATAATAATATCTAGGATGATGATGGTGGTGGTGATGATGACGGTGATGATAATAATGATAATGATGATGAAGGTGATTATGGTGATGGTGGTGATGAAGGTGATTATGATGATGGTGATGATAACGATGATGAAAGTGATTGTGATGATGGTGATGATAATAATGATAATGATGATGAAGGTGATTATGATGATGAAGATGATGGTGATTATGATGATGATGGTGATGGCTTGTAAACATTTGCAGGTCAAAATTCATCCCGTAGTTCCATGTATGCAAGAGTCTCTGATGTCCTGCCGATGTCATCTTCCACTCATTCCATTAACAACGTCAACAACAACATCAATAACAACAACAATAATGTTAACGGTTGTGACGTCAGAGATAGAGGTGTGGTTGTAGCTATTGTTAATTTTGGTGTCATTCTTGTTGTTTAGTTGTTGTTTTTTCTCATTTTTAGTAGTGTTGCTTCATTTATGTTCATTTAAGCAACTTTCCTTTTAATTTCACTGTTGCCAACAAAACAGATTTGAACGGCAACAACAACATTACAACGACATCAACATCCTTGACGACATCCAGATCATTCGGCAACACCTTGAACCACCACCAGCAACAACATATGCAACAATCGTCATCATCATTTCTGCTGAGGAGTGAAAGATTAAACATTAACAGCAGCAGCAACAACAACAACAACATCAATCACATCAGACCCTCAAGTTACAACAACAATTTAGTAGCAACGACTCACAACAACCATCAACCATTATACTCAACTGTGAACAAACAGCGACCGAAAACTTACATTGACAACTCACATCATAACAACAACAACAACTCACATCACAACAACAACAATCACATCAACAACAACAACAATCACATCAACAACAACAACGTCAGCAAAACCAACAACAAATTATTAGATAAAAACCATAATTTTTCTTCATCAGCCACTAACAATACCACTATATTGCCAGTCAATAAAAAATTTAACAACAATAATAATAATAATAACAATGATAATAATAATAATTCCAACAGCCTATCACGACTCAGCAACGACAGATCAAATTTGTTGAAATACAGGACCGAACCAGGCTATGCAAGAATCAACCATCCATCAAGTACTCTCCAACCGACCAATCAACACACGTCAGCATTCAATCGATTGACCAATCATCAATCACTTTTCAACGGCTTGACCAGTCACCAGCCACCTTTTAATAATTTAAATATGCTGACCAATCAAAACACAGCTATTTCGTATTTAAATGGTGGCTCGACTTCCAATCATATTGTATCGATTTATGATGTAGTCGGTGATGAGTTTGACGATTCAAATTATGAACCTGTTCCAGCTGATTTAGAATTAAACGGAGCGAGTCTCTCCACTAATCAGCATTCTGCATTTGCTTGTGCACCAACCAATGATCATTCAGCTTTTTATTTGCCTGCACCAATAAGCATGAAGGTACCATGGTGGCTGAAAAATGACAAACCAAATGAAGACAACAACAACAACAACAACAACAAATATTTCAAAAATAAATTTAGTATAAGTAACAACAACATCAACTACAACAGACGTAACAACAACAACAACAACAGTGATGGTTTAGATAAAGATTACATTATACAACCCTACTCAACTTCCAGATTATTTTCCAAGCCTGCAACAGCAACGAACAACAACATCAACAACAACAGAGCAACAACATGCAACAGAGCATCGTTTCGCACCGCGTCAAAAAGCCCAACGACAGCAAACACATCAACCGCAACGACATCATTATCAATACCGAAAGAGCCATCACAATCACCGCCATCGTCATCATCATCGTCGTCGTCATCTTCTCCGAAATTCATAACCCACCAACCAGCATCTGCCTCTCCAAAACTGGAGTGGAATAACCGCAGGACGACACCTTTCATATTTTGCGTTACTGCCAGCGAGAGTGAGTACGAACACCGAAACAACAGTGCAATAACCATGGGCAGGTCTAGGTTCTACGTTGCCAGTGACGTTGAGCGACAACAACAGCAGCAACAGCAGCAGCAACCAAAGAAAAACACAATGTTGAAAAATGGCTTCGTGAAAGTCACCAATAATAGCAACGTCAACAACAGCAATTACAACATGGAAAAGAGCAGCTATGGCATCAACGACGTCAAAGTTGACAACTACAACAACAACAGCAAATTCAACATTAGCAACAACATTAACATTAAGAGCAACATCATCAACAACATTAGCAACAAAGTTGATAGCAGTTACCCAACCATCAACAATCTCGATGATAATAAGCCAAACGTTCAACAATCCTCCTCTTCATCATCATCATCACCGTCAAAGTCACGACCACGTCATCATCATCATCTCACATCACAATCATCATCAACAGATAAACAACAACAACAAAAACAGCAGCAGCATCAACCAACAACAACAACAACAACAACATCACAGCAACCAATAAAATTAGTAAGACAGCATATATACGAACTAGTCAAAGATGCTATATACATCGATGAGGACGATGATAATGGTCGTCGTAGTAACGATCCTGCTGGTGATAGTAATGATTCTGTTATTAGTGGTGGTGGTTGTGGTGGTGGTGGTGGTAGCGGTGGTGGTGGTGATAACGATGATGGTAAAGTCGTCATTCATATCATTAATGGCCATGCAGATGGTTATTATAACGAGAAAGATGACGTCATCGAAACTGATTTATAATCCATTTTACTTTCTTTCTGTTTATTGTCGTCGTTGTATTTTCATGGTTTCGTTTAGTTCTTTTTTGATATTAAAGTTCACTTTTTTAATATTCATTTGGTATGGGGAAGAAATAGCTCTGTTAACTGTACATATGTGTTTGTGTGTGTGTGTGTGTGTGTGTGTGTGTGTGTGTGCACTTATGTTCTTAGTTCGTAATACCATATTCTAGATATACAAGTATATGCAGTTAATTTTCAAGCTGATTTGTATTGAGAAATTGGACCAACTGGATCATTCATTCATTCGTTCATTCTTTAATTCGTTCGTACATTCATTCATATATTCATTCATTTATTTTTTTATATTCATTCATTGACTCGCTCAGTCATTCATGCATTCGTCATCCATTAAATGAGGACTGCTGAAATTTACACAGCTGCAGACCAGAGGCTTATTGAGATTTATTTTTAAATGTATGTAGGTCTGTAGGCGTGTGGTTGTGTGTGCGTGCGTGTGTGTACTGTGTGTGTGTGTATATATATTATGTACGTGTGTGTACCTGTGCGTTTGTAGCATTGTTATTTATTCAATTGCACTGAATTTTTATTTGTTTATCTCAGAATTAATTCAGCAGAGTGATTTGCATTTAACTAGCTACGTACACACATATATCATACATACACGCACACATGCATGCATACATACTTGCATGCATGCATACCTACAAATACCAAATACCCACACTGGTTTTATTCAATTGTTTACTGAACTTTTGAATAGGATGATTGCTGTTAGATTTATTCTCGTCAATATTTTACTGAACTCATTTCTTGCCGTGTAATTGATTTTAATAGGCTGTTTGTTCTTATGTGTGTATGTGGTATGTGTGTGTGTGTGTGACTGTATGTCTCACAAAATGTTTTTCTATGTGTATGTGTGCGCGTGTCTTAGTGTATGTATGTTTGGGTATGGCTGTTTTGAGAGTTGATGCTCGTGTAAGTATCAGTGCGTTTATATCTTTGTATCTTTATCTGCGTGTTTTACTGCATCTTATTGATCAAATTTTCATTTTACTTCAGTTGTCGTGTATAGTTGTATTTTTATTTTCATCATTGCCACCTGTCAATCATTAAAATGCCTGGTGAATTACATACAAATTACTCTCTCGTGTTTGTATGTATTTTGTATTTGATTATGTATATGTTTGTATCTGTATCAAATTTTTGTATGTGTTTTCACTTAATAATGTATATGTATTAAGTTTTTGCAATTTCGTCGCATATTCGTTTGTATATATTTTTGTATTTTGTATGAGATTTTGTCCGTTCATGTAGTACGTGTTTGTATTTCGTTTATCTTCTGCTACAGACTTGTTTATGTTTACGTTTATGTTCTCTACTCTCTATACTAACAATTTTTTCTACAGAATTTCTACATTTTATGTTCTAGATACAAATTTATCATTCAATGTAATGACCATAACATTAATTTCGTGTACATTTTTTTATATTTTCCTTTCATGATTTATTTTAACAAATTCTTTATAGATTAATTTATTTTTTATTCAATGAACCTGTATGTAATTTTTTCGGTTGTCATTGCTAATGATATAATCGCACATCGATTGAGCAATGGTTGCGAAGTATTTGTCAATTCGTAAGTTGATCATTTAATTAATTAATTGTACAGTTAATAAATAAAGATATTGATTAGTTAATTAATTAATTAATTAATTAATTGAACATGACACGAACGGTTGAAAGTCGCAATTATTATTCAAGTTGGGTAAATAATAACGATAGACCAGTGAAATCTGGACGTTGATATTATCAAATAACTTTGCAAATAAACACTCGGTATGTATTCAAGATCTTGTTTTTGTTTGTCTATCTCAAAAATGATTTGTGAAAAATCATCAAAATGAACTTGCATCTTTTTAACTTTCTCAACTTCTGCTTCGTTCCAAAATAAGAAATTTGATCAAACGGCGAAAACAGAAAAAAATAACCTTTTAAAATATTTAAGCCAAAAATTGTCATAAAGAAAAAAAAATACTTGTTGGAAAAGGTAATGAGCATGTCTTTGAAATTTTTTCCTATTTCGGTTCTCGAGGACACGCCTATCGGCTTGCAGGTAACCAATCATAATGGGCGTAGCTATTTTTAGACGCTTACGTAACTCTGCATGACGTCATCGTGCTCCTCAAAAAGATCTCACTTCTCTCAGATGAAAAATATATTACCTACCTCCGCAAAATAATTTTCTATATTTTTTTTCTCAAAGAAATGAAAGATGTCTTAATTATTCTTTTTTTATTGCACACGTTTTTGTGCTATTTCTCAACTGACGAATGAATAGACAAGACTTAAACATTTCTCGATTAAAATAAACTGTCACTATCGTTAGTTTTTTCACTATACAAATAACTCAGTAGTAACCACAACAACGTTAATAATTATAATTATTGTTATACAGGTTACTATTGTTGCAACATAAGTGTAGCCACGCCAGCGGGCTTTTTGAAGACACTACCCCCTCGAGAAAATTGTTTGTAGGTACTATACAGTACTTTTCAAATGTGGTGTTTCATTCATAATGAAAAGAAACTGATGAGAGTAAGAAGAAGAGACTTATTTTCTGGTTATGCTCTTACCACCTCCAACCATTATAAACTCCAATCACTGAAGTTAACCACAAGAGCTATTGTGGGTGGGTGGCAGAATAAATGACACTTCTACAAAACCACGCATCCAGTTTCAAAACCACCACCTATCCCCCACACCACTCCACACCACACCTGAAAATGAAATATTTACAGGGACAGACACCACACGAAAGACACAAACATCCTCTCAACAATAAGGAGAACTACCTAAAACGACTTAAACATTTATTTGCGAGGAATAATGTCGGACCTGACTTTCGCACAAGCATGAAGATATATAAATTCTTTTATTAAAAATCACGGCAGTGGTAAAAAATAAAATAACCGCCATTATGTTTGCGATTTTCGCTTCTTTTATACAGGAAAAAAATTGTTGAAGAATAAAGAATTATGATGGAAGCAACCTTCCCAGACCTAATGGTGGGCGTATGTGCGGATCGCTGTAATATACGCGCGCATAATGATGACCGATAAAAATAGAAATGTGTTACTCTGCATCTGCATATACAAACATAATGTATACACACATACATACATATACAAACATGATGTAAACACACATACATAAAACCATTCATTTAAACATACATATATATAAACATACATACATACATACATACATACATACATACATACATACATACATACATACATACATACATACATACATACATACATATATACATACATACATACATACATACATACATACATACATACATACATACATACATACATACACACATACATACATACATACATACATTTTCATGTTTTTGACCGGCTGACGGTCGTTTTGAGGACTGCCCATCTGTATGATCACGTTCCCAAACCGTGCAGAGACAAGGTATCTAAAGCATTGTCGGCTTTATTGACGGCCGTTTGCGATGATCCCTGCGACGCGGCCCATTGGTGCAGGCTCCAATGTTTTTTCGCATTTGTTTTGTTCAAGCCCACCAGGGTCGGTCGCAGGACTAATCAAGCCAATTACGTTATTAAACGGTTGGCCGAATTCAGTTCGACCGAGGTCGAGATTATTGTGGCAAGCTTCAACACTGACCACAACACCAAACCGCGTAAGCACAATCCAAACAGTTGGATTAGTGCAGTAACCACTCGGATTGAACAGGGCAGTCTCTCGGCGGCCGTCAGACTTGCTTGTTCGCCCGCAGGCCTGGCGGAGAGCTCGCCTGAGACACTCGCTAAACTCAAAGCTATTCATCCCAGTGCTCCATTGAACAGGCGAGCTTTCCCCGCGCAGGAGCCGTCCAATGGTCGCGTTTCACCAGCCCAGGTGTTGACGGTTTTAAAGTCGTTTAATAATGGTTCATCGGGAGGCCTTGATAGCTTGAGGCCTCAGCACATAAAGGATTTACTTTCCGGTCCGACGCCCACCGATGAATTGTTAAATAACCTCACCCGGTTTGTAAATTTGTTGTTGTCTGGGGTCTGCCCTCTCGCGGTTAGCCGTTTCTTTTTTGGGGGCCGTTTGGTGGCTTTAAACAAAAAAGATGGAGGGATCAGACCCATCGCGGTGGGGAATTTCTGGAGGAGGCTGGCCAGTAAGTGCGCTCTGGCGCTAGTGTTGGAACAGGTCAAAGCCAAACTTTATCCTATCCAATTGGGCGTCGGTGTGAAAGGTGGTGCTTAGGCGGCCGTCCACGCCGTACGTGAACTGATTTCAGCACTTCCAAAACGGTGGGGATTCTTGAAGATTGATTTCAAGAACGCTTTCAACACCCTGAGAAGAGACTCAATGTTAGAGGCAGTTAAGCAGCACTGTCCTCAAATTTGTAATTTTTGTCATTCCGCATATGGCCGAGTCTCTTCTCTTGGTTACGACGCCTGGGTGGTTGAATCGTGCGAGGGCGTACAGCAAGGCGACCCTTTGGGACCGATGCTTTTTGCTCTAACCCTTCACTCGCTGTTGACGAAGTCATCCTCGGCGTTTGTTTGTGGCTACCTGGACGATGTCAGCTTGGCCGCAGAGGGTAACATCTTAGCGGACGACTTCCTGTCGCTGAGGGTCGGCGCTTCCATCATTGGTCTTGAATTAAACACAAACAAGTGTGAACTACTTGTAAATGACACGTTTCAAATGCCACACGTGCTGGCTAATGTCCCCACAGTGCCCCATTCATCATTAAATTTTTTAGGCACTTCAATGATGGCCGGCGATCATCAGGACAGGTTTTTTAATAAAAAACATTTTGAGCTAAGATTTGCCCTCGAACGTGTCTCTCTTCTCCCGGTCCACAACGCGCTGACAATCATCCGCGGCGCCCTCAGTTTGCCGAAATTGATGTATTTTTTGCGCACATCCAACTTTGTTAATGCGGCCATTTTGGGCGAATTTGAGGGTGCTCTGCGGGTGGCCCTCTCAGCAATTTGTAACGTCGATATTACCGACAAGGGTTGGTCTCAGGCTCAGCTGCCGGTACGATCTGGGGAACTGGGGTTACTAAGCGTGGTTCAGCTTGCACCAATTGTTTATAAATCTTCCGCATCTGCCACGCTTGACCTACAGTCTGCCCTTCTTCGGCAATTTAGTAGCCTACACTGTACTCCACCGACTCCAATCCAACCAACAGACCCTTTCCCAGGGCAACATTTTGGAGGAAGCATATAAACGCACATTCAAAGAGTTGCTTTCCTCAAGCCCTGACTCGGCGACCTCAGCTCGCTTGCTGGCAGTATCCAGCGAGGCGAGTTGTGGCTGGCTGAGATCTTTGCACAATACGTCGGTGGGTACCAGATTGGACGACGAAACGGTCAGGACAGCCATTGGCTTCCGTCTGGGGATGGCCGTTCAGAGTCGATATACATGCAGGTGCGGCGCGGGGGCGGATGAACTTGGCCATCATAGTCTTGTTTGTCGTTTGGGCGGAGGTCGCCAGCAGCGACATTCAGCCATAAACGATTTTGTGTGCCGACTTTTCTCCAAGGCCTCAATTCCGGTTTTAAAGGAACCGTCGGGCATTGCGGCGCACGACGGTAAACGCCCTGACGGGTGTACCTTGATCCCTTGGAGAGCCGGCAGGTGCTTGGCGTGGGACCTTACCGTTCCGGGCACCTTTGCTGAGCGCTACGTGCAGCTTACTAGCAAAGAAAGCGGTTTGGCTGCAACCAGGGCATCTGACGAGAAGATCAAAAAGTACGACGGAGCTCTCCCCTCGATGGAGTTTTTACCGATTTGTATCGAGGTCCTCGGCCCCATGGACCGTAACACCTCCGGGTTTTTCAATCGAATTTGTAAAAATATCAGTATTAGGTCAGGCGATAGTAGGGAATATTTTTTTGCTATGAATAATATCTCGTGCATCCTGCAGCGGTTTTTGCGCGTCTGTGTGTTGGAAAATGTGGAGTTGAATGCCGACGGGGTTGAGTGACGTTATAGCAAATAAAATCAAAT
>NW_008705254.1:4582773-4586517 GCF_000326865.2 Helobdella robusta
ACATACATACATACATACATACATACATACATACATACATACATACATACATACATACATACATACATACATACATACATACATACATACATACATACATACATACATACATACATACATACATACATACATACATACATACATACATACATACATACATACATACATACATACATACATACATACATACATACATACATACATACATACATACATACATACATACATACATACATACATACATACATACATACATACATACATACATACATACATACATACATACATACATACATACATACATACATACATACATACATACATACATACATACATACATACATACATACATACATACATACATACATACATACATACATACATACATACATACATACATACATACATACATACATACATACATACATACATACATACATACATACATACATACATACATACATTTGTTTGTTACGTACGTACATATGTACGTTTGTTTGTTTGCTTGTGTTTGTTTGTATGTATGTATGCAACATAAATACACACGCATCGTTTGTATGCAGTAAACAGAAATATACTTTGGACCCACCCACTGGCTCCATCGTTTAATAATAAGAACAAAAATAATAACAACAATATAAATAGCAATCACAATAACAGCACCAACAAGACAACAACAATAATGATAATAATAATAATAACCTTAGAGTTGTTAAAAATAAAACAGAGCAAAGAATAATGAAATTATCTTAATTATTCGTGCTACTTGTAGTTAACAAAACGTCAGTTGAATGAAGTGAAGTGAAGTGAAGTGCCTGAGTGATTACACAAATCATTCAATTACATAATAATAATAATAATAATAATAATAATAATAATAATAATAATAATAATAATAATAATAATAATAATAATAATAATAATAATGGAAACATTCTTTTATTTACCGAAAAACAAAATCCAAATAAATGGAATCCATCGAAAATTATTAATTATGTATTAGAGTGTAAATAAATAAAATATAAAATTTATTGTACGATCCTCTCATGCCCTTTGATAAACAAGTGCTTGAGAGTAAAAAATATATTTAAAATCGGTTAAGTAGAGTTTCTGTCACAATATATGCTATATGATATTTAATTACCGCGTTAATCAATTTTTCATTAAAAGAATAATAATAATAACAATAATAATAGTGTAAACCCTTCAATTTTCAAAATCCAAAAATGAATAAAAACTAATCAAAATAATGAAATAAATGAGAATAATGAGGATGATAGTATTAATAATAACAATAAAATGATAATCATCTTCTATTTCATCAACTATTATTATTCTTATTTTTCATACAAATTAATCTGTTTGCGTGTGCGTGCGTGCGTGCGTGCGCGCGCGTGTGTGTGTGTGTGTGTGTGTGTGCATTGTCTGTTAGCCGTGGTGCGGTGCAAGTAGTGCCTGGAATTGCGCGATCATTCATTCTATTTTTCTTAATTTTTCTCATTTTTTTAATTCTTTTATTATTTATTATTATTCTTATTATTTTCTTCTTCTTATTATTATTATTGTTCTTCTTCTTCTCATTCCTTTTCTTACTATTTTTTCTACTATTATTGTTGTTGTTGTTGGTGGTGGTGGTGATGTTGAAGTGATATTGTTGTTATTATTAATGTTGTTGTTATTATTATTGTTGCTGTTTTTGGCTTTGTTGTTATTATTATTGTTGTTGTTGTTGTCCAGTGGTTACGGTTTTGTTGTTTTTTTTTCTTCCCGCTGTCAACAGATAAAAATTATTCCCTTCAACAACAACATCATTATCATTTTATCGTCCTCATCATCATCGTTACTATCACAACCAGTCCTCATCATCACGTCCTCATCATCATCATCACTACCATCGTTGCCATCATCATCATCATCACCGATTTCAACATCATTAGCATCTTCATCTTCATCAGCTTCTTATCTTTCTAACCAACATTGCTCCATAGCAATCGTCGTCTCATCATCATTGCTACCTTTACCACCACCACCACAACCACCAGTCGTTGCCATCCTATCATCATCATCATCGTCGTCGTCGTCTTTGTTATCATTATCATAATCGTCATCGTTGTCAGCATTATCATCACTTGATGGCGACATTTAAAACCTTGATGGAGCATGTGTGTGTGTGTGTGTGTTGGAGCATGTGTGTGTGTGTGTGTGTGTGTGTGTGTGTGTGTGTGTGTGTGTGTGTGTGTGTGTGTGGTGTGTGCCTCTTGTACAATATGGTATGTAGGTAGGTAGGTGTGTAGGTAGTAAACACAGACGTAAACATAGAGAGAGAGATAGAGAGAGAGAGAGAGAGAGAAAGAGAGAGAGAGAGAGAGAGAGAGAGAGAGACATCGGTTTCAGTAGTAGTTGTATTTAGTTTGAAAGTAATAGTATCTTTAATAGTAGTAATACTAGGTAATGATAAATTTGAAAACAGTGGAAGCAGCAGAAGCAGCAACATTAGCAGCAGCAGTAGTGACAGCAGAAGTAGAAAAATTACTACAACTAGTTGTAGTAGTAGTAGTGGTGGCAGTGGTAGTAGAACAGCAAAAGTGGTTGTAGTAATGTCAATAGTTGAGCTGAAGTACTTGTGTCCGTGATCTTTTCATCTAGTGCAAACGATCTAAATTCAATAAAGGCGGATTTAAGTTACTCATACCTATACACGCTCGTACACACGCAGGCAAACACACATAATACGCAGACACACGTGTATTTATGTATGTGTGTGCGTGCGTGTGTGTGTGTGTGCATGTATGTCTGTGGGTGTGTGTATGTATGTCTGTGTGTGTGTTTGTTTGTGTACGTGAATATAATACGTTTGTAACGCTATTTGCTAGTACACGTACACACCGAGCGAGGAGTATGTTTGAAGGTACAATGGATATAGAGGTGAATGAATGAGTGAAGGAATAAATAATGAATGAATGAATGAACGAATAAAGAATAATTATATGATTGAATGAATGAAAGAATGAATGGATGAATTAATGAGTAAATGAATGTACATGCTGACAGAATGCACTTATAAGTATCTATTGGCTTGCCTTGACGAGTGATTTTGTATTTGTTAATTTGTATGTGTGTGTGTGTGTGTGTGTGTAACTGTTAAAAGTGTGTGCGCGCGCTCGCGGATATGTGTGTGTGTGTGGTGTGAAATAACCTCGAAGGAGAAGCCAAGCAAATTTGTTGCATCCTGGAATTATGTGTTTACGTTAATGTTGTGGATGTGTAGCTGGAGTTGTTGGACGAAATGCATGTGTCTTGTATGGGTGTAGTGTGTATTTTGTATGTATGTTTTGTGTTGAATTATATTGTATGTTGTATGTATGTTTGTTGTGTGTTTGCTTATTTGTTTGTCTAAATGTCTAATTCATATCATTCTAGTTGAATTGTTTATATACATAAATTGTTTGCATTCATTTAACAATGACTTGTTTTTCTTTTCAATTTTTCTTCATTTTTTCCAGGGCTAAATTTTTTAAACATTTTTGTTTTTGTTTACATGGCGATGAAAATGGAGAGTAAGCAAGCAAGCAACTTTTCGACATGTCTTAAAATTCTGTGTCCTTCAAACGAAAGCTGGCCTATATACATTGGTGTAAATATGCTTGCGTGTCTCTATGTCTGTCTGTCTGTCTGTCGGTCGGTCTGTCTGTCTGGTCTGCGCGTGTGTTTATTCGACTGTTTTTGTGTGTATCGCGTTGTGTA
>NW_008705254.1:4589403-4591813 GCF_000326865.2 Helobdella robusta
ACAATAAGAATAATAATAACAAGCCAACTTAACCTCGATGCAAGCCTGAAACACCTCGAAATGAAGCACTAAACGTGGACGTTAACTTATGATGATGATGACGAAGATGAGGATGGTGATGATGATAATGAAGGTGGTTGTGAGTGTGATTGTATTGATGATGGTGGTGATGATTGTGGTGCTAAATAATGCAATGATGATGATGCTAATGTTGTTGCTGTTGTTGTTAATGATTATGATGATGATGAAGATGATGGTAATGAAGATGAAGAAGATGACGATGAAAATGATGGAGAAGATGATGATGATGGCGAAGAAGATGATGATGAAGATGAAGAAGAAGATGATGATGATGGCGAAGAAGAGGATAATAATGTGATGAGGCAAATTTTTTAAACTTCTTCCGAGAAAATTTCTTCAACATAAAAAGATGGTAATTATTAAGATTATTGTCAAAAGATGTTGCGCTAATATTAGATATTACACTCTTACACATGCACGATTGCACACACACAGACACTCATTAAAGCTCTTTTATATAAATGTGTATATGAGTGTGCGTTTGTGCGTATGAGTTTGTGCGTGTCAATTTGCACGTTTTCAACATCAAATGTGAATTAGTTGAATAATATTGTATCGACAATACATATTCGGTATTGGCTTTGATAGCGAGTATCGAACTTGATGTAGCCGGTACTTGTGTTTCAGGCGCAAAATAATCGATTCTCTATACCGATACTTTTGTGGACATATTTTTATTATTGAATATCTCAATTTGCAAAGTTTAACAAAGTTTAGGGTTCATTTAAATGGTGAAATTGAGATTTGAAATTAGATTTCGTCGTCTCTTGCATGTTTGTTTTTTTTTAATCTAGTTTTGTGTTCACTGATTCAAACGATCTATCGTTACGAGGTAATTTTCATGTTATATATAAACTACAGAATGCATTGTTGTGGATGAAATTTTGGTCGTTTTCCTGTAGCACAGTTGAAGTAGTACAAAAGTATCGGTAAAACTGGCAACACTTTCAAAAATAAGTCTCCGTATTTGTATCGACATATGATATAAAAGCGGTACATTTATCAGTACTCAAAGTGTGTACTGCTGGGCACATCAAAATGATGGAGAAAAGTGAGTAGCAATGACAATTGACGTTAGAAATTAAATGAGAAAAAATTAAAAAAAAACAACAACAACAACAATTAATAAATAATAACAATAATAAGAAGAAGAAATAATAATAACAATAATAATAATAATTATAATAATAATAATAATAATAATGGGAACATCTTTTATTTTTCACCATAAAAAAAACAGACAATGATAAAAATATATATATATAGATAAAAATATATATATATAATGATAAAATTTTTAAAAATTGTATAAAATAATATTAAAGGTTAAGACCATTTTGCTCATTGTGAAGTTAAGTGCAGAACGGTGAAAATTATTTAATTAGCATCATAGCTTGTTCCTGTCACAGTAAATGTCATACGATAATCTTATAACAGTGTTTATCAATTTATCATTAAATGATAGCGCCCATGGAACTTTAAACAGTGACAAATTAAATTTATTGAAAAAACCAATAGGCGTTATTTCGAATGAGTTTATAACTATTGAACAATGTTCATAGTCTTTATTTAAACAACAATGCAAATTATTAGAGTAATTAGAGTTCTTTTGTATTGCCTGGAGGATTCTAGATTGGTTTCATGGCACACAGTTAATTCTAGAATCTCAATTTTGTTATTTTGAAGTATGGCGATATCGGGTCGTAAAGCGTTGAATAATTGAGGTGTTAGAATATAATAACAACAACAACAGCAGCAGCAACAACAACAACAACAACAATAATAATAATAATAACAAGAATAATAATAATAATAATAACAACAGCAGAACGCTGTTTTAAAAATATAACATCATGTGATAACACTTCACGTTGTAAAAATTGCAACAACAATGGCGATGACGATCGTGCCCATGTTGTGTGAATGAATGAATGAATGAATGATTAATTGATTGATTGATTGATTGAATGAATGAATGAACGAACGAATGAGTAAATGAATGAATGAATGGGTGAATGAATGAGGAAACAAAAAATGCTTGAACGAAAACACAAACTAATGTATGTATGAATGAATGAAAGAAAGAACGAACAAAAGAATGAATGGTTATAACTTGCACTTGATAAATTAGATCTGTAATCTGTAATGATAAGATATTAATTATTATTAATATTATTATAGATATATTTTTATTTTAAAAAACAGTAAAATTAATTTTTTTTCAATTCATAATTCTTCATAAGTGGGTTTTTTAAAATCTTAGATTACCAAAATCAGCGGTGTATTTCTATTATAGAAGAAAGTGAAAGTAACGCGAAGACAACGCATG
>NW_008705254.1:4591863-4611863 GCF_000326865.2 Helobdella robusta
GAAATGAATGAATGAATGAATGAATGAATGAATGAATGAATGAATGAATGAATGAATGAATGAATGAATGAATGAATGAATGAATGAATGAATGAATGAATGAATGAATGAATGAATGAATGAATGAATGAATGAATGAATGAATGAATGAATGAATGAATGAATGAATGAATGAATGAATGAATGAATGAATGAATGAATGAATGAATGAATGAATGAATGAATGAATGAATGAATGAATGAATGAATGAATGAATGAATGAATGAATGAATGAATGAATGAATGAATGAATGAATGAATGAATGAATGAATGAATGAATGAATGAATGAATGAATGAATGAATGAATGAATGAATGAATGAATGAATGAATGAATGAATGAATGAATGAATGAATGAATGAATGAATGAATGAATGAATGAATGAATGAATGAATGAATGAATGAATGAATGAATGAATGAATGAATGAATGAATGAATGAATGAATGAATGAATGAATGAATGAATGAATTAAAAATGATGATTCATTAGGTTAAGAGAAAAATAATAGAGAAATAAATCTACAATGAATCGATGAATAAGCAAGTTTGCAAGGGTATGGAGTGAGTGAATGAATGTAGAAGAAAATGAATAATCGAATGAACCTTTAAATGAAAGTACAAATGATTGATTGATTGAATGAATGATTGAACGAATGAATTAATGAAGAAATAAAAACGCGTTGACAGCCACAAGTTGTATACATGTTAAGTCAACCATTCATTATGATTTATCAAGAGATTTTACTGTCTATGATTTTATTTCCTTCAATCTTTTTTTCAAGCTTAACAACTTAAAGGCAATTTTTACTCACTGATTCACTCATTCATTCACTCATTCACTCACTCATTCCATTGGACATTTATGCAATAACATTAGTTTCAAACATCTAAAACACGAAAAGAATTAAACTCTCTCAGAATCATTCATCCAATGAATGAATGATTTAACCCCCGTTTATTCAGTCGCTCATTAATGCGTTTGTTCATTCATCCACTCATTCAATCACTCATTAATTCACAAATTCATAAATCATTCATTTATTCATTATTTCGTCTACGTAAAACTCATACAATGCATACATGATATTAGTATGCATAATAATAATAATAATAATAACTATTATTATTAATTAATTAATTAATTTTGTTATAATATAACTTGTGTGACACCTTCAATTTCACACTGAGGCAGAGAAAATCCTACTTGGGCAAGTTTAAAAGTGCGACAGTCAGTGGCAGACATCTATCTCTTCAGTACATACACCCACACCTATCACTGAATAACAAGGACATACATTCATATACGTACGTACATACCGGTATAAATACACACATATATACTTATAAATAAACGTATACATACACATAGGTGCACCTATATGTGTATATAACACACAACATGTATATGTATATATTATACATATATATATATATATATATATATATATATATATCCACACATATATCAAAATTCATATAGATATGTGTGTGTGTGGGTATTTACACATTAGAAGATGAGCGTTTCATACACCTATGACGCCTAGTGAACGTGATGTATACATGGTATAAATCTGTCTGGTATATAGGCACTATATGTTAACGCGTGGTATATGTTTTATGTGGTATAGTTGCACATGTGTGATATACATATGATGTATGAATTGTTACCCACACGCGTTGGGAAGAAAACCACGCAAGTTTATTTTTAGATGCGCGTACAAAACAAGCACGTACATTCACATATGTGTTGTGTATGCACATACGCATACAAACACATAAAATAAATACCTATTTGTGTTGTTAGGTATGCATATATGTGTGTTTGGTATACGCATACAAACACATAAATTGTACTGTACGGACACACAAACCAACAGACAAAAAAACGCCCACATATATACAAACACACACATATAAAGTATAACATCCCTAGACCATGTTTGTTAATGGGACAAAAAACACACACAGAAGCACACACACACATACAAAAACTCACACAAACACTCACAAACACACACACGCACGCAAACACAACATGCCTAGACCATATTTGTTAATAGGACAAAAAAAACACATACACAAAGAAACACACACACAAACACATAAAAAAACACACTCACACATACAAAAACGCACACAAACACGCACAAACACACACGCACGTAAACACAACATGCCTAGACCGTATTTGTTAATAGGACGAAACTGCTCTATGTTTACAAACTGTGCATGTTGATCTGTTGTCCTAAATTGAAATAGCTTTCCCTAGTTTGTAATTAAGTATTTTTTAGATATAAATGATTATTTAATTTAAAAATGTCCGTAATTTTATATAATTAAAATAATTAAGTTTGTCCGTTTCGTTATTTAAGTTGAGGATGCGTTATATATAAGTTAACTGTTAATGTTAATTAAATTGTTAAAGAAAAGAAAATGAAAAGTTTGAAAATTTATTTTTTTTCTAAAAAATGAGAGAAAAGTGAAATATTTCAGTTTATTTATCTGGTTTTTTAGTTTTAATTCAGAAATAAGAATAAATGTATAAAACTGTTTATTTAATAATTAAACAAATTTATATGGTAAAACTAGTGAATAATAGACAATAGATACTAGAGTAGAGATAGAATAATAGAGAGATCCATTCTGCTGATTGTTGTAAATAAGGTCTGCAGCAGTTTTTTTTTAATTAAATAAAACTTACACATAAACACTTTTTTCCACCATTTGATTAAAATACAATTCTCATTACAAAATAATATAAAGAAATCTGGGTTAGGAATAGTTAGGACATTATTGTATGCATCTAACTCTGCTATATTTGGTTTTTCCTAGCATCTAATTAATAACCAATCACTAATGCTAATCTAACACCAGAGAAAGGATAGATCTTTTTTTTTGCCCAAATTTATCATAATAATAATAATGGAAATAAATTTTATATCTCGTAGTAAGATTCTTTTGCAGTTTGTTATAAAATAAAATGTAAGGTTTTCTTTCCTTACCATGTGTGCACTGTACATGTTCATGTTAGTTTTTTCAACCTGGGAAACTACTGAAACATCTCATTAACATTTAGTTAGTTACATTTTTTTAATCAACTTGATGTGGCCTAATTATCATTTTGGAAACTCTTTTCTTAGGAAATTAACAATTTTTATAGTTATTAAGAAATATTTAATACACTGTATATGTATATAATATAATATACATATATAATGTAATAATACACATATATAGTGTATAGTCATATATATACAAATATTCATTGTGAAACAAATGAATTCATTTAACAACATTATTGGCCTAGAAATCAAAGAGAAGAAATTAAAGCTGAAAAACCCAGGTTGGCTGATGATTTTTATTCTATTGATTGCTTTACCAAATATAAAAATCTTCTTAATTGTTTGGTTTGGTTGTGCTTTGTTTTATATTAGTTGAAGTCGTTTCAATTTTAAATGTCTTTGAATATTTTTGAAGTTTTATTACTATTAGTAACTAAAAAGCTACTGATTTGATTAGTAAAAAATAAAAATTGCTTCCTGTAGGTTTTACAGGAATAGTATCAATTCAAGTGTGTTGAGTTTGCGTGAATTTTATTTACATATAAAATTAAAATAAACAATTGCTGTTGATAAAATTATTCTTATTGTGTGATTATCTTGTGGTATTCTTTTTTTTTGTTCAAAAGTGGTTAATTATTTTTACAGTTCATTTACATGTGTGTGTATGATGTACATACAAGTATCCTTACACATCTTCATAAAAATTAAAAATGTTATACATCCTTCTCTATTTAATTAAACAGTATAAAACTGAACAGATGATTAATACATCACATTTATATTCATAGTGATAACAAATGTTAAATTTAGTTAACTGTTATAGAATTTTATAGGGGTGAGTAGAGAGGTTAGCTATTTAGTATAATTTTTCTATTTTAATTGTATTTTTTTTAAACCGTTTTATTCAAATTCAGTGTTATAATTGTTACTCTATTCTGAAATCTTTTACTTTCGTAAATTCTTCATTCATTCATTCATTCATTCATTCATTCATTCATTCATTCATTCGTTCGTTCGTTCATTCATTCATTCATTCATTCATTCATTCGTTCATTCATTCATTCATTCATTCATTCATTCATTCATTCATTCGTTTATTCATTCATTCATTCATTCATTCATTCATTCGTTCATATTCATGTACATATGACACCTTTTACATTTTTTAATAGTAATTTCCAAGAACTTGAAGACTTTATTTAGATTTAAAAAAGTTCTATTTCTAATGAATAAACAAATTGATGTATTTTTTTCATATGATTTGGCAAATGTCATTTCAATCTTTCTCAACTCTGCACTACTTGGCTCCATATAATTGTCTCAGAGATGGCATAATATATCAGTTTTAAAAAATGTATTATTATATAATATGCTAATACAAAATTCCATAATATTTTTCTTCAATTTTAGGTTTATATATTTAATGAAATAATTTTTTTTAAACTTCCTGACTTTCTCACGATAGTATAGTGTCTGGTTTTGAATGATGTCACAGTGACCAGGTTTGAATGCTTCTGAAGTACAATAAGTGTGAAGTGAAATGCGTGAATTCACAGGCATATTCACACATGCACTGTGTGTGTGTGTGTGTGTGTGTGTGTGTGTGTGTGTGTGTACCTGAAATATAAATTGTGTGTGTTTTGTCATCCTAAGAGTCAATTAAGAGCAATTATAGGTTATATAATAATTAAGTTGTAATTTTCCATCATATTCATCTAATTCTTCTTAATGTTGCATTGTATTGTTGTTGAAGAATGATTGTAAATAACCAAACTACTTGAATGATTCATTTTAATCATATGGTTTTCAATTTAATAGAGAACATTTCTATAATTACACACACACACTTACACACAAACAAAAAAATACACAAACACACGCACGCACACACACAAAGTATATGCACATGCACATACAGGTAGATACCACCTCTATATGAATGCTTGAAAGGTTATTTTAATTTATTATTAAGTTAATGGTGTTATTATAATTTTTCAAGTGTGTCAAAGTGTTTTTTCTCGTTATAAACAAAACCCTTCAGCTGTGTGCTTAATAATAATATTTAATGATAATAATATTATTATTATTATATTATATTATTATTATTATTATTATTATTATTATCATTAGTTGCTTATTATTTGTATTTATCACTCAAAAATGTCATTGACTAGATAGATACCAGTATATTGTCTTAATACACACACACACGCGCGCACACACACACACACACACACATATATATATATATATATACATATTATAGGCAGCTTTGTTTGCATTCATGTGTATGTAGGTGTAAATGTTTCATATATATGTACGTACATATGATTAATTTCATTTTTTGATTAGTATGATCTTCATGTGTATCTATTATATCTTTGTGTGTGTGCGTGCGTACGTACGTACGTGTGTGTGTGTGTGTGTGTGTGTGCGCGTGTGCATTAGTATGTCTGTATTAAATGTTTATATGTGTGTTTTTATGATCGGATCGTATATGTGTGTATATTGTTGTATTCGTTTAAGACGTCTGATTGTTTGATTTGATGAAGAGAGAGAGAGAGAAAGAGAGAGAGAGAAAGAGAGAGAGAGAGAAAGGGAGAGATAGAGAGAGAGAAAGAGAAAGAAAGAAAGAGAGAGACATATCAGCAGAAGTAACCTCAAAATAGTTCCCTTAATTTTTTCTTCACGTTTTTTGCATTCATGTGGATTCTTTTTTAAATCATCATTCTTCACACTTGCACATTCGTTATCTTATTTTTATTTTTTTATTTTTCGTTTCTTCTTCCTACAATTTTTTTTTACTAACATACTGAATAGGTGTTATTATTATTATTATTTATATTATTATTATTATTATCATTATTATTATTATTGTATTTATTATAATTGAAAGTATTTGCTGTCTGTAGGGTGTAGTAACAGGTGATTAAATAAAAATTTCTATGAGTAAACTATGAAACAAAAAATTTTCGATAATAATAATAATATCGTTATTAGTAATTTATAATAATAACATCATAGCAAAATTATGATGATAATGATGATTATGATTGTGATTGTGGAGGCAGGATTGCAATGATGATGATAATTTAATTAATTAATAATAATAATGATGATGATATTATAATAGATAAAATTAACCTTTTTTAGTGGCTAGTTGTGCAGATAATGGTATTAATTAATTATCGTCACATAAACAAAACAACTACAGCATCATTACATCAAAATAGCAAATAGAAATGGGACGAATACAAAAACTTGAGATCCGTGGTATTTAGATCCGAATCAGAATTGTGGATCCGGACGGACCCGAATCAAATTTGCATACGATCCTAAAACCAAACATGCTGTTTCAAAACGAAAGAGTATACAAAAAGTAAAATTTGTTTTTATGAATAATAAACTTGTAGCGGTTTTAGCTGAAGCAAACCGCGAAAACATCAATCAGTTTGTATATCTTTGAGTGTTTATTTTTTATTACTTAGTCGTTGTTGATATTTAGATTCACTTTTACCGCTGGTCGAAAATTTTAACCGTTTTTTAGGTTGATTTTTTACCGATAAAATGGTGGATCCTCATTTTTGGATCCGTGGATCCGAGTCTTTTCCGAATTCCTGGATTCAGACCGGAATCCGGATTCGGAACCGTCGCCTTCCTAATAGCAACAGCAACGACATCATTACTTCTAGTATCTGTAACATCAATAACATTAAGAATAACAATACGAATATTAGCATCATTAATAATAATCATTTTGATAAGAGCAGCATTGATAAATATTATGCATAAACAATGACCAATATTGAACTGAGAAACATTATAAAACATGGACCGTTGACATAAACAGGTTACAAGCACAAGCAATAGACATTATAAACGTAAGATAATTAATTGAAAATGTCTGTGTAAAATCTGTGTTAAGTCCAAAACTTTGCCGTTGATAGCCTTAAGATACATTTCTACAACTTTTGTATAAATATGTTGCTTCTGTTGTTGTTGTTCTGCTACCATTTACGGTGTTGTTGGTATTTCGTTTCTTCTTACTACCTCCTCTCCCTCTCTGTCTGTCTGTCTCTCTCTTTCTTTCTCTCTCTCTCTCTCTCTCTCTCTCTCTCTCTCTCTCTCTCTCTCTCTCTCTCTCTCTCTCTCTCTCTCTCTCTGCTCTTTCTAGTTTTTTAATTTTCTAATTCATTCTGTTTTTTCTTCCTCTCTTTTTTCATATCTCCCTCAGTTACACTCAGTTAATATAATATGAAACACAAACCTAGACTCTTTTGATGATATCACTCTCTCTCTCTCTCTCTCTCTCTCTTTCTTTCTCTTTCTCTTATCTCTCTATTTATCTCTCTCATTTCTCTTTTGCACACTTATAGAGTGTAACACCACACTGCATATATGAAGCTAGAAGTTGTGACAGTATCGTACTAATTTTTAATCAGAAGTCATTATCGACGTTATAATGTGATGCGTAATAATGATAAATACTTTATTATTAATGTTATTATTGTTATAATTATTAGTTTTTATTATTATTATTTTTATTTTTATTTTAATTAGAAAGAAATGTGTGGTTGTCGTAAAACAGTTAGCCTCACAGAAACATGACCGCTTGTAACGCATAATAATATAAAAAGTAAGAACAATAGCAATAATAATATCACTATCAATAACAACAACAATAAAAGTTATACAAGTTTCAGTCCCTGCTTTCTTGCTCTTTGGCATCACCTAGGAACATTATTTGTTTATTAATCTATTTATACTCAAACTTTAAAAACTGACTGAAAGACTGGCTGGCTAGGAAGTTTCAAAACGAAATATGCATGCATGTTTGCAGGTTTGTATATACGTGCATGTTTGTATGTATAAGTATGTTTGCATGAAAGCGTGTGGGTATGCATGTATGTGCACTTTTGGTATGAATGCGTGCTTGTATGTGTTTTCCTAGTGTAATCATTCGTTTGTTTGTCTGCTTGTGTGTTTTCCATTATTAAAGTTGTATTTGTTGTTATTGTTATTCTTATATAATTATTTTCTTGATTATTGTGTACTGCAGAGTATTATTGTTGTTATTATTATGTTATTTTGTTGTTGTTATTGTTTAAAAATGTAAAATAACGTTTTGAAAGTGTTCAATAGGGAATTTCTTATGTAACATTGCAGAAGGGTAAATTTTGATATTATTAATCTTTCTAAAATGTGCTAACGCACACACACACACGCACACACACACATATACGCACGCACAAACACGTACGAAGCGAAACGAAAATTTATTTGCTTCTCTAGTTAATTAATTAATAGAATGACTATCGCATTAATGTATATGTTGCCAGCGATTAGCTCAAAAATAATAACCAAACAAGTTTTTATAAAGTTGTATAACTCAGTTATTCTTACTTTTCATTTTTAAAAACTGTTTTTATAAAATTTTGATTTGAAAAATTTGTAATGGAATATTTTATTAAATTTTTTATCTGTTCTTTATTTTGAACTCTTAGACAACAAGCAGATTGTGTATGTCTGTGTGTAGTAGTAGTTGTTGGCTGATTCAATGGTTTGTTGTTGGTCACGTTGTTGTTGATTCATTCAATACATACATCATGTCATGTCATGTCTTCCTATTGCTATTGCATAGTTGTTGACTTGATTGAGACGTGATGTATGTTCGTGAATGACCGACTGAATGAATGAATAAATGAATGAATGAATGGTTTGAATGAATGAATGATTGGTCTGAATGAATGGAATAAATTTACAAAAATAATAATAATAATAATAAATGTTAAGTGGTAATGTTATAAGGACGAGCGAGCATTGTACACATTACACCCACACACAAGTCAACAAATAGACAAATAGAAACACATTTTTACACACACTCTTACATGCAAACATACAGTCACACATACACACATATATCCATGCATACACACATATATCCATGCATACATTTACACACACACACACACACACACACTCACTTATATATGCACTTGGATAAGTATAGAAACAACAATTTTAAACGCCCACTCATAGATATATTAATAGCAGTACACACACCACACACACGTACACGTACACGTGCAATCACAAAATGCCAAAAAATATAAATAAAATTGTTTATGGAAAATTCATAAATCATTAAGTTGGGTTGCTTGATGTGAGGAAATGACTTGAGGAACAAGAATTCAAAAAAGTCGGTTTTGTTAGAAATATCTCCATGCATGTACAAAATATTGAGCATACGAATGAATGAGTGAATGAGTAATGAATGAATAGTTAAAGGAATGAATTAATTTTTGAAATATTTATTGAATGAATAAAAATTATTTAAGCCATAAATAACCATAAGCGAAACTTTGAGAGATCAAATGGATCTATGCTTCAAATAGACAGATGAATAGAAGTATGCAATCAATATGAAGATGAATGTGTCGAATGAATGAATGAATGAGCGAATGGATGAATGAGTCAATGAATGAAGAATCTGTTCATTTGTATTTATGATCTCCTTCTCCAATGCATGAATTATTACTGCTGATGGAATTCTTTAATGTTATTTGGCAATCAACTGTATAAAAATTTAATGACTGATTTAGGTTGATGTATGTATATTTTCTATATTACACAACACAACCACACACACACAACACACGCACACCACACACAAAGGTTTATACACGCTTAAGAAAGTGAGTGTTTGTCGGTGTGTGGTTTGTGTGAGTTATATTTTAAAGTTAGTCAGTCAGTGTTTTAGCCGCTGGACTATTATAGTTGATATTGAGTTTCGATTTATGAATGAATGAATGAATGGATGGATGGATGAATGAAATGGATGAGTGAATGAATAAATGAAGTAGTGAATGATAGATTGATGGTCGTGGAATCAATATATTTGTTTACGTTTTTGATAATTTTTGTCTAGTTTTTGAAACGTTAGAATGTTTTCCACTCACACACAAATGAACAAAAACAGGCACACACACACACACAACACACGCGCACACACACGCACACACACACACACACACACTGGCCTGACATTTTGTTCCTTTACATCGAAAATCTCACCACAAATTTCTTACTGTCTTCCAACTTATTTATCATTAAGTCTATCAGTGTCATAATTTTTCAACCGTAAGCTTACCATTCTTTCAAAAAAGGTTCTTCATCATGTTCCGGTCATCATCATCATCGTCTAGCTGGTGTCGTCATCGTCATCACCATCATCATCATCCTGTTGTCATCATCATCCTGTTGTCATCATCATCATCATAAATATCATCTAATATGATGATATTTTTATCTAAATCGTGAAATTATTTTTAGACCTTTTAAAGAGTTGGGTATTAACAACATTTCAGTATCAAAACTAACAAGAGCCTCAGCTGCCTTCGTTACTAAATACTAACACTATTACTACTAGCTTAATTAATATGTAGTAGTAACTAGACTGATTATACTACAGACGAAACTTGAATGTTGAAATGATAAGACCTAACAATACGTCATAAGTATAATATAATAACACTTGGCAGCCATATTTAGCAAGGTATCGACGTGTTTTTGTTTTTCTGTTCGTCATATTTTCAATCTTCTGATAGATTGATTTTGTTTGGCTTAATGCAAACATTTGATTGTTCTATAGATTTTTTAGCTATTTGCTTAAAAGGTTAGATGGTAAGTTTAATTATAGATGTTAATATTATTGATTATTTGTTGTTGTGTTGATATTTTTTGTTGTGTTGTTGAGTAGTTGTCGTTGTAGTTGGATCATTCTTTTCGTCATTACATTTTACGTTTTGAAAATTTAATAACCTTTCAGTATGCAGTACATAAATTATATATTAGGTTTTTTTTTTCAAGTTTATCATGTCATATTTTAATTTGCAGCTACGAAAACGTTCGTGTAAACCGCGCGCGCGCACGCACACACACACACACACACACACACACACACATACATCACACACTCTTTTGTCTGGTGGTGGTTTTTGTTGAACAATTGAGATCCAAACAAACATGAACGTATAGGATTGTTAATGGTCTACAAAAAATTATGATGAACAACAGGTTGGTGGGGTATCAAATGGTTACAGAGGTTTGAGGGTAGATTTTTGGCACACGTGCACAAACACGTACTGACACACGTACACGAACACACATGCACATATGTTTTTGAGGGGGTTTTTGTACTGTTACGTAAGCAAGTTAATGAGTTGATGCCTGAAAATAAATCACAGTTATGTTTCGTTTTATTCACATTCCTACTTCAACTCGATTACTTTAACTGATGTTGTTTGTTTTTCACAGCCTGTTTAATTGTTCTCTTTTGTTTCTTATTATTTCTATTTTTCTTAAAGTTGTGACATGCAAACGGTTGAAGAAGCTGTTGTTCAATAACTGTCATAAAAATAATAATAAAATAGTTTTTGTATTTATTTAAGATTGAATTTTTAAAACTTGAAAAATTTTATTTCGCCTTGGAGAAGTTTTATTTAAAGTGGTTTCATTAATTTTATTTCTCACTGCAGTAGTTGCTTTCTTTCTTAAGCATGAGGTGAGTAATATAGTTAAATGACTGACGTGGAATGGTATGCAAACAAATACTTGCATGGGTGGAGGTAGCTCTATGTAGTGTAACTCTTCAGAGCTTTACACTTCTTTTAAAAATTTCTGTTGTTAGTTAAGCGAAATTTTTAGAAAATAAAATGAAATTTATCCAATGAGAAGATAGTTTATATTAAAATTAGTTCATTTCAAATTATTTACAGATTTATAAAAGATATGAATGTAAATAAAGATGAATTTCAAGAATTTTTCAACACCAGTGATGACACTAAATCTGAACGCGCACCCGCATCTTCTAACAATAATAACAACAGCAGCAGCAGAAACAACAACAACATGACGAATATACCTCTCCAGATAAATGATGACATCATTGTTTCTTTTTGTAAGGATAGCAGGCTGCCACAAACCAGCCAAGGAGTTTCAACTTTTCAGCATCCATCCGACCATGATATGAAAACTTCTCATCTCTGCAGTAGTAGTAGTTTGACCTCTCACAAGAAAAGAGCTCACTCAGATAGTCTTCTCTACAAATTTAATTCTAGTGATGAAGAGATAGAGTCTATAGAAAATAATGAAATTAATAAAATTATGTTTATAAACAGTGAAAAATCTTCTGTCAAAATTTATAATTCGTCTGTTAAAGACGGATTAAACGCTAAAAAATTTAATAATAATAACTTCTCAAAATGGATTTCCTACCCTAATTCACCGACGTACATTGGAGGACGTGCAAAGGACAGCTTCGCCATCATCAACAGGTTCAACAGCAGCTCCCTCTGTGGTAGTTATGCTGAATGCGCCTATAAACTGGAAGATGTCACAAGCCAGAGACATCGAAAGTGCCACAGAACAATCAACAGTCCTAAGAAATCTCCAAAAGATTATTGGATATTGAAGCACAATCAATTTTTTGATGAAAAGTTCAACAAAAAAGAAGGAGAAGGTTCTGTACCCTGTCTTCTTGCAGAAAAAAGTGGCAGCAGTGGCAGTACCTGTTTGAGTAGAAGCACCTTAAGTACCATTATAGACAACAGTCCCGAAGATGAAGACATCTGTGAAGATGGAGACGGTAAGAACGGAAATTCAAACAGCATTTCTCTCACCGACGCATCTTCTAAGTGGATGAAGCCCAAAAAATATTTGCAGCACAAGTATCAGCAGCAGTCGTTTGACAATGATGACGTTTTTATGGAAACGTCTGATTCAGCTAATAGGACAACAACCAGCACAGCAACAGCTTCGATACATTCCTCTAATGAACCGTTAACGACAACAGAACAAGCTTCAAATTTTCATGATGATGATGAGGATGGTGATGATAAAAAGGATGGCGACGACGTTTCGAAGAGCACGACATGTACCATATTCACATTCCCTCCTCCATTTAACAACAGTCCAACAATGCAATACAGCACCGCCGCTAACATCAGCAACGCAAACAACAACCACGCCGTTTACAACGACAAATTCATGTACAGAGATTCATACTTCTCAGAGACAGAGTCATACGGGCTGTTATCTCCGAATGCGTTTAGCTCCATAGCTTCAAGTCCCGGCATCATCAGCCCTTCTGATCTTCACAGTGACCTCAAGGGCAAATCTTTTGAGTTCCTTCCAATAACGTCCAACTTTAAGAAGGTTTCCATCAAAAGCAGGCCTCCCCTATCACCATTGGTACTTAGTAAAGAAGATAACTGTGTTCTCATAAAGGCTTCAGGTGTTCATTCGAAAGTTAAGAAAGTTGATTCCTTGAATTTGCAAGTTCTCAATTTTCAGCCTACAGTGACATCCATGGTTTATAAAGACAGAGATTACAGTGAGGAGAATCTTAGGGCCCATCGTAGTTTCACTGCTTCTCCACTGAGTTTCAAACTGCCGCCCAAATCATTCTCATCAGTCTCCCAGCTGCTGTCACCACCATCTTCTTCAACTTCGTCATCTTCACCATCTTCGTCGTCATTATTCAACTCGATAACAACATTGCTATCTTCAATTGGCAGCAGGAACATTGAAACGACTTCAAGTTCAAATTTCAAAGTGCCATCAATTCATGATTGCACTGCAGTTGTTAAGAAGAATCCTTGCGACGTTCTTAGCACCGCTGACAAGATCAATTCCAATAACGCCGGTAACACGAAATTTGATAAGGTTGATAAAAATCACAGCAGCAACAGTTCTAATAATGCAGACTCATGCGGCGGTCATGAAATTATCGATAAAGTCGTCATTGTTGACGAATCACGTTATTGCAATATTGCTCCGATTCAGACAGCTGATGAAAAAAAAAAAAAGTTTTTTATAGGGAAAAAACAAAACTTTGTAAACGAAGTTGATTCAATATATACGAAGCAAAGCAGGCCAACAACAACCGATATGCTTTCATCCGCGTATAAAGTTTTTAATTTTGATTATTCTCCAACCCCACTAACATATCCAACTTCTGATCGGGCTAATTTGTTAAAGAACGCTCAGCCATCAACTTCAACATTTGTTGCACTGGATGGCAACAAACTGGCAAAGGATGACAAACTGGAATACGATATACCCGACGTCACTGATAAATCAATTGCAACAACAACATCTGGTATCGTCATTGCTCTCAAAATTCTACCAACCACATCAACAAACGCTACATTAGCTCACGCCACCACCACCACCACCACCAACATCAACTGCAACAACAGCAGCAACAGCAACGACGAGATTATTAGCACGAACTGCAGAGCGCATTCGTGTAAGATTTGTGAGAGAGTTTTTTCAAGGAGTGACATGCTCTCCAGACACATGAGATTGCACACTGGCCAGCGTCCATACATCTGCAACACCTGCAATCAGGTTGCAATCTCACCCATCATCATTATTATCATCGTCACCATCGTCGTCCTCATCATCATAGTCATACTTTTTCATCATCGCCATAGTCATCCTTATCGTCATATAAGTAATTTATTTTGATGTATTGTTCAAAGTTTTCTTCATTACGATCGTCATCATGTTAATTTAATCGTTATAACTGTTAGCATATTTCAATTGAAAGAGAACAACATTAATTTAAACTGATATGAAATTTAGAATATAAAAATTTGATAGAAGTTAGACTCATCACCCACTTATTCATTCACTCACCCACTCATTCACCGACCACCCACCGACCAGGTGTTCAGTAGGAGCGACCACCTCCAAACCCACCTACGCACGCACACAGGTGAGAAACCCTACAGGTGTTCATCCTGCTCGTACGCCGCTCCACGTCGGGACATGGTCACCCGGCACATGAGGGTGCATGCCAAGGGTAAAACACGCCGGGGCAAGAAATCAGCTGATCCTCACAGCGCTGGAGGTGCTGTTGATGATTCGCGGGCTGGAGAGAAACAAGAGGATGACGTCAGAAGTTGTGAGAGGGACCTGGAAAATGTTTCCGTAATCGTTGATGAGAGGTTCTTCATAAGGGGAAGTAACAGAAACGCTGACAAGAATTTGAAAGGTGGCAGGAAGAACTGTCGGGGAGGTTCATTCGGTCAAATCAACAGCAGCAGCAGCAGCAACAACAATAAAGTCAGCAATTGCGCTAACAACATCAACAACCAGGGCAACAGTAATTTCGTTACTGATGACAAAACGATCAATCTTGATGTCTGTGCTAAAAATAAAAACTGTTCCTTCGTTGGAGTGCATGTGAAGACAAATGTCAAATTCGAGAGAAAGTACTCCGAGAACAACTTAAGTTCAAGAAGTTCAAGTACTCCTCCGCCGCCACCCTTAGAGTTTATTCCAACTACAACAATGATGTCCAGCGAGGTAGAGAGCATGGACACCTGCCACTTATCGTCAGCACAGGCTAACCAGTTCTGCATGAAATTTGGCCAAGATGTGGACGAAAATGTTGAAAACAATGTGAGAAATAGTTGCTCAATTTTGTGGCGGCAAGAAGAACAACATCAAAATTTTGCTCAGCAGTATGTCGGCCTGCAAGTGAACGAGTTATATCAAGACCATTTGTTGCTCATGTTGAAACAACATCCTCAATATTTACAGCTGCATAATGAAGAACTTCAAAATGTTTTGAAACAGCAACAACATCAATCGCAACACAAATTACATCAGCCACAACATCAACAACAACACTTTCAACCTTTAGATCTCAGTACAGCACAACAGTTGCACCACAACCTTTCTCCACATCATTTCAACCATCGCGACAAACAACCAAATACGCAGCAGCTTCACCAACCTCTAGATTTGAGTCAGATGCCGACAACAAAGTTTTGTAACTATCCACTGTTCAAACAACAACATCAACAATATCTTCAGCATCCTGTCCAACAAAAGCAGGAATTACAACAACAACAGCAGCAGCAGCAGCAACAGAACACTTCAACAGATTTGCGACGCATTGTAACAGGCGGTCAGATTGAGAAGAAGAAATCATGTCCTAGATCTCCTCTCGCAGAACCCTCTGCTGTGCACCAACAACAACTACAATTACAAAAACAACAGCTGTATAAGCAGCAACATCGTCAACTGTATCCTGGCTCGAATGTCGCAACAGATGTCATTTCAATGCAACAGCAGCAACAACAACAACAACAACAGCAGCAGCAGTTTTTTAGTCAACTGCAGCAAACAGAGGCACAGACAAATTCAGCCACATCACCATCTTCATTTTCCAGCCTGAAACAGCGATCTTCCTCTTCATCTTCCTCCTCTTCTTCAGCACCATTTCCTCCTCTCTGCCTGCTGACGACACGCTGCGACTCCTCGATGAGCATCGACAGTGGCGTTTCCTACTCGACTCCAAAGAGCCTCAAACATTCAATCAACTCGCCTGGAATCCTCTCAACAGACAGCAGCGAAGTTTTTACTCCATCTTCTGCCGGTCCAACTGCATGCTGCTGCTGCTGCAACGATTGCCTCGCTGAGAAGTTTGGTGGTGGTGGCGGCGGTGGTTGTAGTGGTGGCATTTCAGGTGGTCACGTGGGAAGGAAATGTTCGTGTGAGTGCAAGATGAATGTTGGAGATGGAAGTGGAGTTGGTGGTTGTGATTGCGTGCACGGTGGAGAGTGTGAACATTGTAGCAACAACTGTACTGCTGCTAAGTCTTCTGGTTCCGATGACATCAACAACAACAACAGCAGCAACAACAAATGTTGCGGTCGAAACAGGATGCACTTTTTTCGGTGGCCACCTGTAGTTAATTACAGCAGCAATTCATCATCTTCAATCATCTCCTCTCCTAACACATCTTCCTCATCAGCAACAACGTCATCATCTTTGTTATCATCGTCGTCGTCGCCATCATCATTCGCGTCGCCGTCAATTTCATTATCATCCACTTCATCATCACCTATATCGTCTGGAAAGTTATCAAGAAATAATTACGACCCAGTATTCCAATATTAGAATTTTAAGTCGCACTGTTTTGTGCACACCAAACATGTATTCATGTGCTTATTATATATATATGTACGTGATTCGTGTATATAGTACGTTTATGTGAGTGTATGTGTACTGTACATAAATGCCTGTATGTGTATATAAGTATGTAAGTATATGTGTGTGTGTGTGTGTGTGTTTGTGTGTGTGTGTGTGTGTGTATGTATGTCTGTTTGTCTGAGGGTGTGTGTGGTGTGTGTGTGTTTGTGTGTGTATAGATTATTTTGAAATATACAAATTCTCACAAACATTTTCATAGGCGCGATGAATTCAACTATTAAGTTAAATTGCTTCCTATTCAAATCTGCGCTTATCTTCTCTCCTAGTTTGGTTTGTTTGTATGTTTATAAATATAATTATTACTACTGCTACGATAATCATAATTACTACTACTATAATCATAACTACTACTACTACTACTACTAACAATAATAGAAATAATTCCACAACTTCATTCACTAATACTATATAGCATTTATATTGTTGTTGTCTTTGTTGTCAAAATGATATGCTTATTTTTTAAAGTACAACTTTTGTTTCTAGTATAATTATTACTACTATCGTTACTTCTTATTTATTTATTTTATTGCCGTCATTAGTACTACGAATTTAATGTTATTGAATTTATATGTGTGTGTGTGTGTGTGTGTGTGTGTGTTTGTGTACGTGAGTGTGCGTGTTTGTGCGTTAATTTCTAGTTGAAACCCCGTTGTCTGTTATCGAGACGGAAACTATTTAAAATGTTTGTCATGTGGGATTCATTGGAATTTTAATAACGTGGAAGAATAACGTAGAAAATTTGAAAAAGAATCACTAAAAATGAATTTGTCCAACAAAAAAATTCTTAGGATAGACAAGATTGGAAGAATCTCGAAACGAAAGACGCTAAGATGAAAGAAAAATTTGGCAGAAACTAAAAACTAGATAGTGACCATCCTATCCTGGATTTATCTGAACACTACAAAGAAATTTCATTAAGTGACATTCCCTGGCTACTTATATGCGTTTACAAGCTTTTTAATATTATACCCTGGTATGACTATAGTACGTAATTACTACTACTACTACTACTATTACTTCTACTACTTCGACTACAACTACTACTGCTTTACCATTAGTAGATATTAAATCCTTGGAATTAAATCCGTTTTAAATGTTAAAGACTGATGCCTTTAATGAACGGCTGTGTTCGTGGTTGTATGGCTGCGTGTATCTCTGTGTGTTTGTTTCTATGTTTGTTTGTATGTATGTATGTATGTATGTATGTGTCGCATGTGAGCGTGTGTATGTATGTATGTATGTGTTTATAATGGTGCGATTTTTTGGGGTTTCTTATTGAGGGAAATTTTTTTAATAGCTGTGATGTTTTATTATGTTTTATTAAATATGTTTTAACGCTGGCAGGAATAAAAATGTTTGCCACACTATTAGTAATAATAATATTTATAATAATATTTATAATAATAATAATAATTGTAACATAACGTGTCTGTCTGTCTGTCTCTCTGTCTGTTTCGTTGTTTTTGTTTGACATTTTCATTTAGTTTGCATAAACATCATACATATAGATATATACACATTACACACGCATATATTTGTATACAAATATTTGTATGTTTTTATAGTTATATACTTACAGTAGATCAATGATATTGAAAACATTGATTAACCTATTGGTTGGATGTTTTTTTGAGGTGATTGAACAGGATGGCAATGATGAAGATAGACTGGCCAGCATTGTATTGTATGAAGAACGCCTTGATGTTTAATTCAATGTTTAGTTAGTTAAATAAATAGTTTAACACACACATACAAACACACACATATCAATCAATCAATCAATTTTCGTTTAGACCTGCGAGGTAGGACGTTGTTTTCTTCACACCACACACAAACACAAACATGCATATATACATCAAACACATATGGAATACATCGTCGCGTTCGACGAATTGTGTCATTGATGAGTCCTTTGATGCGAGAACAAGCCTATTCTTGATGAACATCGACGACCACAGGATCCGCAAAACCACAACCCTGTGCTGTTACCATCCCGGGCCACCTGCTTACGCCGTCCTCTTTTTCCAACTAGAGCTGCAATGCGCGCCTCCTCAAAGGCGGAAACTGCCGCTTGTGAGCGTGTCTTCCACTGTGAACGCTCGAGCGCAACGACACCCAAGGTTTTAGAATCCAGTCCGACTTTCTTTAGGTTTTCCTTCAGATTATCTTTAAATCTGCGAACTGGACCGCTTGCAAGGCGAACTCCAGAAGCCAGCTGTCCGAAAAACACCTGTTTGGGAATTCTTGTGTCCGGCATGCGGATAACGTGTCCCACCCAACGAAACTGTGCCTGTAACAAAAATGCCTCGATACCCAAGAAACCACACATTTCCAATACAGTTGTATTTGGCACCCTATCCTCCCATTTAACGTTAGCGATAACCCGTAGACATCTCATATGAAACTAATCGAGTCTACGTATATGGCGCCTATAAGTAATCCATGTCTCACATCCATACAACATTGTGGTTAACACAACTGCCTTATAGACAGATATTTTAGTAGCCAGCGACACACCCCGTTCCTTCCAGAGTCGTCCACTCAAACCACCAAAAGCAGCACCAGCCTTGGCAATCCTAACCGTAATTTCATCATCGATTGCAGTAGTGTTGGAGAGGTAGCTACCAAGGTAGCAAAATCGATCCACAGCGTTCAACTGCGAGCCACCAATAGCTTTGGTGCAGAACCTCTGTTTTCTTCCTGCTCACCGTGAGTCCAAACCTTTATGCAGTAGTGTGGAAACAGTTGAACAGAGCCTGAACTTCACTTTGTGTATGTGCAACCAAAGCGCAGTCATCCGCAAAGAGCAGGTCGCGGACTAT
>NW_008705254.1:4617193-4619693 GCF_000326865.2 Helobdella robusta
AGTGAGAAATTAGTGTGACGCCTTTTGTGAAAAAAAATTGTAACGTAAGTAATGTAAATAGTTTAATGTAACGCGATGTGATGTATTGATATTGTTTAGTTAGTGTTAGCTTTGTTGATGTAGCTATTTGTTGTCATCATTTGATGTTTAATTTGGACGCGCTAGTGATGTGATATGGTACGTCATATATATATATATATATATATATATATATATATATATATATATATATATATATATATATCTTGAATGTATGTTTGTTTTATATATAATATATATATATATATATATATATATATAGTATGTGTGTATGTATAGTATGTGTGTTTGTGTGTAGGTATGTGTGTTTGTTCTGATGGTTATATTGAAACTACGGTGATGATGATGACCAAGATGATAATGATTGGGAGGTGATGATGAGGATGGCGACGATTATGTTTTTTTTTTTTAATTTTAAAATTCATTTCCGAACAATCGTTCATACATTGCGACATCTTTCGTAGAAATTTTAAAAATTCATGAACCGTTCATCTGACTTTTTTTGCTTTGCTTTGAGAAAAATTATTTTTTTATTTATATGGAAATTTTGTTTTTCGTTTATTGTTTAAAAATTTTATATATGTTAATATATATATATATATATATATATATATATATCTTGAATGTATGTATGTTTGTTTTTGAATGACAAGAGTTTTTTGCCGTAACTTCCATTGCTAATGATTTCGTTTTTTAACTGGATGTTGTTGTTGGTTGTTGCTGTTGTTGTTGTTGCTGTTGTTACTGTTGTTGCTAATGACTTTACGACATTATTGTTACTGATGTTATTAATTGTTTTATAACATCATCTTGCTATTAATAAATTTATTAAGTCATTGTTGATTAGTGTTATGAATGATTTTTATGACATGGCAATTGTTGTTACTGATGCTCCGGATGATTTTCATGACACCATCGTTGTTGTTGATGTTAGGGAGGACTTTTATGACATCAAAATTGTTTTTGATGACGTCATAGTTGTTACGTAGATTGGCCGGTGAGCTTATTTATTTCTTTGTTCATATTTTCCTGTTACACGAGGCTTTCATAAATTTTTTCTTTTTTTTTTATTATTTTATCATTATTTTTATTAATCTTTTTTATTTTATTTGGTTTTTCGTCCATTTATTCTATTTATATATTAGCATACTATATCGTATTAATTTTGTTTTGTTACATTACGTTCTATATTGTGAGTCGACTTGAATTCACAGTGCGTGAGTACATAAAGGTTGAAAATTTCCGACTTGCTCCTGCAAGTACGGTTGGCCAGTACGAGTATATGAAGTACATCATCTCTCAACACACGACCAAAGGTGCATTACTGCGAACACTTAACTCGTTCTAGGTTAGGCACAGCCTGGTTCAATTACTATCTCAGTAGACAATATTGCATACTGAGCTGCTTTTAAGTAATTCACAAATACACATTTTAGTCGATAGAGACGTACGTTACTCTACCAAATTACTTAAAATATCTCAGTCTGCAATATTGTCTACTGAGATAGTAATTGCACCAAGTTGGTGTTTAAACTCGGGCTACTGATAAGTCCCACAAGGGACGGAACGCGTCTAACCTAGGACGAGTTAAGTGTTCACAGTAAGGCACCTTTGGTCGTGTGGTGAGAGTTGGTGTACTTCATGTACTCGTACTAGCCAACGTACTTGCGGGAGAAGGTCGGAAATTTTCACCCACACACACACACACACACATAAACACACACATAAACACACACACTCACACACACACATATATATATATATATATATATATATATAATTTTGTTCTTCAGAGTAATTTACATTTTTCTTTAATTGATTTAAATGATTTTTTCACATTTTTTGTTGTTTAATTTGCGAAAAATAAATGCAGAAATGTGTCGGAAATAATTAAATTTCATTAAGTTTTATTTAAACAATATTAGTTAATTAATCATTTTGGTTTAATTAATTTTAATTAAATATTTTTAATTTCAATTACATTGTTTAAATTTGTCTTAATTTAAGACGGCTTTAGTGTATATGATTGCAAATTAATTTTTGGTTTATAATCACATATAATGTTATCAATTTTTCATTCATATTCGCATATTTTATGGCTTGCATACACACACCAATTAATTAATTAATTAATTTACTGTACTGAACAACTTGTAGATTATTGAAATAAAATACTATATTTTTTCATTTTTCGTTTGTTTGATTTTTATACAGTAGTCCTTACGGTTCTATGAGTAGCGTTCGTTTCATTAGCGAACCAGTTTTCATTGTAGGATACATACATACAGCGTTTACTCTCAATGAAATGAGTTTTATTTTATCTCAGAAAAGCAAAAATAAAAAAACAAAGTTAGTTTTGTGATTTGTGGTGTTAGAGTAAGTATAACTATTTTCTTAGGCATGTTAATAATTGTCAGTAATCTAAAGAATTGAACTATGCTAGTCTAAAATAGGTGTTAGC
>NW_008705254.1:4624693-4682155 GCF_000326865.2 Helobdella robusta
TCACTCCTTTCTTCCTCAACGCCCATTCAATGACCTTCCTCGGTACTCGATCAAAAGCCTTTTCTAGATCCTCAAAACACACGTACAATCTTCGTTTCTTCTTTCTATAATTCTCCTGCAACATTCTCACCATGAACAACGCATCCACCGTTCCCCTACCAGGCATAAACCCACACTGCATTTCATTAACTGTCACCATACTTCTCAACCTCCTCTCAACCTCCTAACCCTCTCCACTACCTTCATTCCGTACTCTAGTAATTTCACACCCCTGTATGACCCACAATCTCTCACATCTCCTTTGCCCTTATACAACGGCACCAACACACTGTGTCGCCAATCCTCAGGTATACCTTCATCATCAAACATACTGTTAGCAATTCTCATCATAACTTCAATTCCTATCACCCCACTCGCTTTAATATGTTCTGCCGCCACTTCCGAAACCCCTGTCGCCTTACCTAGTTTCATTTCTCTAACTGCTTTCTCTACTTCCTCCATCGTCACCTTCTCTATAGGTCCGTGTGTGACCGCGGATTCCACATCTCCATCCCACTCATTCTCTTCATTCATCAACCTTTCCATATGAGCTTTCCACACCTGAGCTTTTTCCTCCTTATCTATGCACAACTTGCCAGATCCATCCCAAACACATCCATTCCCTATAACATCTTTCCTATCCCTCATTGACTGCTTTGCTACTTTGAACATTTTCCTCGAACTCACATCAAATTCCATTTCCACACATAAAATACAAATAAATACCAACTCATTTACAAACAAAAATACATTTAAAAAGATACAAATACAACCTTATACATACAAAACGATAATATAACATACAAAAACATACAAAAAACAGACAAAAAGATATAAAAGGATACGAAGGGGAAGAGTATCGTACCGATGAATACAATAGGATCAGTCATCACTTCTTCAACTTATGCACCTCTTTACGTTATTGTTATTAATATTATTTCATTATTTATCTTCTTGTGATGAATTCTGAAATTTTTAAAGTTGTTGTTTTTTGTTTGTGTTGTTGTTTGATGTTATTATTTTAGCAATAGTAGTTGTTGTTGTTATTATTATTGTTATTTGTATGTAGTTTATGTGTTGGGTGTATAATGGCCGTACTATTCATATTAATACAACGTATCTATGCTATGTGTATGTGTACATAGAAGTTGTGTGTGTATGTGTGTTGTGTGGATTGAATGTACGTTACATTGTACATACATGTTTTGTTTGTTTGTATGTATGTTGTGTGGAGGCTGTTTAGTATATACAAGTTGTGTATGTATGTCGTGGGGTAAACCTATGTATGTCTATGTGGTAAAATATTTTTAATTTAAATAAGCTAGTGAAGAATGGTATGTAAGCATTTCTGAATTCGTCGAAACTGCATAAAATTAATTGAAACAAAGACAAAATGCATACATCCGTAACGTTAATTATAAGCAAAAATGTTCTCAAGTAATCTTTCAAGTATAAATACTCATATTTCAAGCGTTATTAATTCTTAAAAGTACAGAGATCAAGTTTTAGACCTCAATATTTGAACTAACACGTTATCATTCATAATCGGAAGAAACTTTTTTTTTTAAAAGACAGATCGTTACATTTTAAATGTAATAAATTTGTAAACTTGTGTGACATTTAACTCTAGTAATTAGTCAAAGTTAAGTGGTTTGGGTTGAGAATATTTTCTAAAGACGCAAAAGAAACTGGCGGGCATTTGTAGTAGGTACTTGAAAAACAGCAATAGATGAATAGAGCATTATGTAGTTTGCTAAACTTTTCCCGTCAGGTTTTCCGAGTACTTTTTTTTAAGTCTAAGTACTCAAATTTTAAGGACAAGTACCGAGAATTAATTACCTGGAAGTATTTGCAAGTGTCTGCAAGTGTACTATGCGATTTAAATTATTGCAGCATTATTCACAATTTGGGGTATGTTTAATATCCTTGACAGTACTAAGATCAAAATATTTTTTCACTGTCCGAAATTATCATAACCCAGCATTTTTCACCATCAAAATTACGATTAATATTTCAACTAATGCTAATCACCGTTATAACTCTACCTCTCATCAGCACTGATATCATCAGCACTGATATCATCATCATCATCATCATCTTTATATTCGCAATGTTTCACATTCATCGTCGTTATTATCATCGCTGACGTCGTCATCGCTGTCACCCTCCCACTTCCATTATAATTTATGTATCGCATGGTTGTTTTGATTTTTAAATTTACAACCTATCACATTTTCTCGTTGTTAATTGTAACCGCTCGTCTCATCATCATTTTCTTCTTCATCATTTTTACCATCATCATCATCAGCATCATATCTTCATCACCATCATCATCATTTTTACCATCATCATCATCTTCTTCTTCACCATCATCTTCCTCATTTTCACCATCATTTTCGTTTGCACCAATATTTGTACCCTTACCATCATCTTCATCATCGTATTTTACCATCATAAAATATGATATGATGAAAATGAGGATGAAGAAGATGATGATGAGACGAGTGATTACAATTAACAACGAGAAAACATGACGGGTTTTAAATTTAAAAATCAAAATACATAATTATGCATTGCTGTTAAAATGACGCTGAGCAAACCCTTAGGACAGATTTTTAATCGATGATAATTAGTCTTTGGCTTCTACTCTAGGAAGAAATTTTGAAGAAACCTAATCCGAAAAACAATGTGTACAAATTCTGGTTTATGTGTTAAATTACAAAATATTATTGATATTATTTTTTTAAATAATACTAATAAATTGTCAAAAGGCACAGGCTGGTACAATGCAACAACGTTTAAGCCAAAAATCATTCAAGATACATTAAAAGTCAATAAATAAATAAAATAATCAAGGTGCAGAATCATATAAACTAAAATAACACTCACATGCACAGTACCACACTCACGTCTACACACACACACACACACACACACACACACACACACACACACACACACACACACACACACACATACAAACACACACGTACAACACACATCTCATGCAACCAACCGACCAACCCAGAGACATGATATGTAAAAAACATGTAAAAACTTGCGATTTAATAATTGATTTTAAAAAAGATATTGGTGAAATAAAAAAAAAACAATTCGAAGCATTCACCGGTCGTCATCCGACTGAAGAGAACGTATTTTCAGAATTCAGCGAGATTATAAAACGTCTTTAGATGTGTACATCCTATTGCTTTTTCATCTTTAGAACTTTCATCTCGATGCCTGTAGTTACCTGACCGACATTCTCTGTCTTCGGAATGTTGGAAAAATACTTTAATCTTCCGAGGCACGAAGAGACTGACCCCTAGAAAATAATCTGGCTTCAGTGGCATAACATCTCTGAAACTGAAGTTTGTAGCAAACGCAGAACTGTACGCTATTGTCACTTTTGCTGCGTCGGATATTGTTTTGAAAAAGAAAATATCCAAATATGGAAATGAGAAATGTTTGAGGAGTTCCGTCGATATGTCCTGATGGAAGCATATTTTCCACCGATCCCTGTCATGGAAGACGTAGGGCTTCAGGTAACCTGCCAGATCGTAATTGTGCTTGTCGTTCCAGATTTTTGCGAGTTCTTCTTCGAAAACCCTCACAAAACGATCCCTGTCATCGAAGTTCATCATAATGTCGACGTCATCGTCCCACGGTATCATCATCTTATTGTGCCTCGCATAGCCGAGCAGAGAGCCATAGGCTACAAAGTAACTGGTCCTTGATAGTTTGGCAACTTTGGAAAAGAGCATGAGTAACCTCTGCATCTTCTTCACTTCATCTGCTTCGAGCGTTGGAAGAAAGTGTTCCAAATAACCCGGGCATACGTTTGATTTCGTTAGAAATTGACTGACATTTTCCGGCTTTTCGAAGTTGGACAACGTTAGAATATAGCTGCTTCCGTGATCAGATTTTGGAGGCGGTTTTGAAAAGTTGATGACGTCGTTGAGGCTGACAGTGGTAGGATCCACGTGAAGGACTTCGTGCCATTGCAGGAAAGAATGATCCAACAAGTAATTCAGGCATCTGCTTGATGTCAGTCTCTCATGAATGGGATATTTGATGATGTTGCTGAAGCGGAGCATGACGATGACTGTTGTGGTCAAGATGGTGGTGATCAGTGCCTTGTTCAAATATTTTCCCAAGAAATTGATATTCATTTTTTGTCAACAAAAATTTTTGAAAGCACTTCTGTCATGAGCAGCTTATGACAATGTTACGGTATCTGCAATGATAGCGACACACGTTATTAAGCAAAAACGTAATTTGAATTATTGATTCTCCGTAATTTACATTTTTCCCTGTCTACCTTGTTATCATTTATCATTGTAATCATCATTGTTAGCCTCGTCATCGTCACCACCACCACCATCGTCATCATCATCATCATCGTCATCATCATCATCATCGTCATCATCATCATCATCGTCATCATCCATCGTCATCTTCTTCCATCATCATCATCATCATTACCTTATTTCGTCTTCATAAATTACATTTAAAAAAAAGATTTCATTGTTGATGTTTACGTTACAAAAAAAGAAAAATGATTAAAAACGCTTCATTTTAAAATAAATAAACAGAGTCATAAATTTGTCCCTTATCGTCATACATACATACATGTGTGTGTGCATGCGTGTGTGTGTGTATGTATGTGTGTTAGTGCTATATATCATCTATCCTTTCTATATGAACCCTATCTATATTAATGTAAATCCACTTATACGTATAACGCATATACGTAAGCGTGTGTGTGTATATGAGTTTGTATGTGTGTATTTGTGTGTGTATTTGCGTGTGTATGTGTGTGTGTATGTGTTTGCGCATAATAATTTATGAAGTAGCAACAGTTTGTAGATATCTACATAACTATTATCAATAGAAATGTGTATGTCATTGGTCGTCTGGGTTACTGATGTAATGTTACTAATGACATTGATGCTACAATTGTATGTTAATGTCACAGATGCTACTAGTGTTATTGATACCATTTCCATACACAATGCGATTGTTGATGTGATTTATGGCTATATAAGTTTCACGAGATGGTTGTTTTATGTATGGAGTGATGTTATGCAATTAATATTTAAGGAAAGATGAATGTTGATGTATATATCTAATATTTAATAAATATTTAATATATATATATATATATATATATATATATGTGTGTGTGTGTGTGTGTGTGTGTGTGTGTGTGTGTGTGTGTGTGTGTGTGTGTCTTTTTGGCGGATGTACGTTGCATATTGATGAATTGTGTTTGTTAAGACGCGATTGAATAGAGAAGTTTATACAAACGTAGGAGTGTTTGGTTGTGTGTGAATGGTGTTGGATCAGTCTTCTCTAATTCGAGTTTTAAAAAAATATAATAATAAAATATAAAAATATTTAGTTCTAAATTATCATCTGAAAGCCAAATTTTTAACAATTTACTACTAACTCTTCATAATTCGTTAATTTGTCCGTCTATTTGGCGTTTAGTAGCCTACGGGGTTTTTTACTAGAAACACATTCACGCCGTTCCGTTCCGTCATTAATCAAAATCTCTTTTGTAGAATTATAAATTAATTAAATGGATATGACCATAACAGCACCTACTTCAGATCTGCTAATGTATTGAATTGTATAAAACATTTAAATGTTTCCATTATGTATATATAAATATGTGTATCCAAGGTAATGGTATGTATATTGTATTGTATATTGATGTTATTATTATCAACGTCGTCTTTGTAATCATAATATGTAATATGTAATAATATCATCGTCGTCGTGTCAATCATCATCACTTTAGCCATTTTAGTCAATTTTATTTCCATCCTCATCATCATCGTTCTCATCGCATTTCTCTCTTCTTACCAGTTCAGTCCGCGTTGTAATAATCGTCATCATCATTAATCATATTTCTGTGACGTGGCGAGTGTTCATGTTCATATAGGTATGAATTCGCGTGCGTGTGTGTGTGTTTGTTTGTTTGTGTGTGAGTGTTTGTGTGTGTTTGTGTTTGTGTGTGTGCTTGTGTGTGAGTGTTTGTGTATGTGTGTTTGTGTGAGCATACACGTATTTTTATGTAAATGCATATACAGATACACAATTCATCTATCTATATTAGAGTATAAAACATTTAAACATTTAAAAAATATTCTAATTTTTATTATGGAAAAAAGAATATGGATCAAGAGAAGGAGAAAGAGAGAAGAAAGAGAGAAGAAAGAAAGAGAGAGAGTGAGAAAAAGAGAAAGAAGAGAAAAAGATAGAAATGTGAGAGAGAAAGTTAAAAAAACTTGTAATGAAGCAAGCGATGTTTTGATTCGCAACTGTTACAGAGCATTCACTTTTTAATTTGATTGGCCAGGCGAGTGCGAGATGAAATTACTATGTGTGCGTACATTTTGCATGCCTTTCTATGTATCTGTTCATTTGGATTGCGTGTACGTGTTTGTATAACCTCCATACAAACTACAAAACTCGCGCATACCACGTACGTACGTAATATGTAGTAATGTGTAGTTGCATGTAATAGCGCTTCTGCAAGAAGATTTTTGTAATTCAATATTAAAAGTTAATCAGTTTTGCTAACTAGTATTACAGCTTTGGTTGGTTGTTGTTGTTGTTTCTGTTGTTATTGTTGTTGTTTGTTGTTGTTTGTTGTGGTTGATGTTGTTTGTTGTTGTTGTTTATTTTTTTTCATTTTGAATTTTCATCTGTTGATGATTTTATAATAATTTTTGTTGCATGCGTTATTACAGTTGATGTAATTGTTGTTGCTATCTTAAATGTTGTTGATGTTATTGTTGTTGATGTCATTATTTTGTTAATGTTGTTAACAAACAAACAAACAACAACACATGATGTTTTTGGTTTGATAATTTGTTTGTTTGTTTGATTTTTTTTCGGCATCTAATAAGATTTTTCCAATAAACCTAATGTTATTAGCAATAAAAGTAATTACAAATATCGGCGTCAGACAATGGAACACTAATAGCAATTATAGTAATGTTAATAGTAATGCTATTGTCTGCTGTTACTAGTTGTAGTAACACCATTACTGCTGCTGCTTTTACTACTACTACTACTACTACTACTACTACTACTACTACTACTACTACTACTACTACTACTACTACTAATACTACTACTAATACTACTACTACTACTACTACTTGCACTACTAATATTACTAATAACAACAGTTTAGTGAAAATGTAGTGATTGTAGTAGCAATCTAGAAAGCTGCCAGCACAACAGAACATAAACATACTTACATGCATGCATATCCAATCAACCAGCCAACCATCCAACCAACTAACCAACCAACCAACCAATCAACCAACCAACCAACCAGCCAGCCAGTCATGAAGCTGGTGACTAAGTTTTACTACTGCAACGAGCATCTTTTTCATTTCAATATTTCGTTTTGGTTTGATTTTTCAATAAGAATTTTACTATAATTGATATCTAACTATCTGCCTCTAAAAAATTTTGTGTGTTAGGTTTTCTCTCTCTTTCTCTCTCTTTTGCTCTCTCTTTCTTTTGTTCTTTCATACAAACAAAAACACACAAACACGTACACCACTACATACATGCACATACACAAACGTGTACACACACACACACACGCAGTTGAATTAGGCAGAAGTTATAATAACTAGAATGATGTATTGCGCTGTCTGACATCTGAAATATTACAAAAATTTATTTGACCACTTTAATTATTTGATTGATTGATCGATTGAATGAATGAATGAATGAATGAGTAATTGATTGAATGAATGAATAAATGATTGATCGAATGAATGAATAAATGTAGGAATGATTGATTAGTTGGCTAGTTTTGATCGGTTGGTTGGTTCAGTATATCGTTTTTTTGTGTCTTTTGTATCATCAAAATTTTTCAATAAGTTGTCAATGTGAATAGTAGAAGCAATGAATAGTTATTTGGTTAGTCGATTGGTTGATTGAACAATTGATTGACTGATTGATTGAAAAAATACAAGAATGAAATAAAAATTGATTAACTGTTTCTTGCTCTCAGATTCATTTTTATTTCTGTTCGCTATTTCGATGAATTCTTTTTTTAAAAATTGTAGAAAAATGGTTTTCTTTTTTCAGGAGCAATAAATATTTTTTATTGTTTTTTTGCCATCTTTAGCATGAAAATTGCTGGCTTGAGCAATCTGTCGTGTTTTAAAAAAATTTATTTATGATAATTTTTTTTATTCATTCATTCACACATACATATATTTATTTTGTGGTAAAATTATAAGAGATATCTCAAACAATATTTTTTACAAAATGATAAAAAACTTGTTTCCTTGCAGTTGAGAAAGACATTTTTATTTCCAAATTTCTTTTGAAAAATTTTTCAAAAATGCCAACTTCGATCGGTATTTTATTTTCAGTTAAGTATTTTAAAAGCAGAGTTTGTATAGTTGTAGTAACTAGAATCAAAGTTGTCGTAAGTATTTAGTAATGTAGTATTCAACAGATGTAAAAGTAAACGCTGTTATTCTGCCTGATAATGTAATTAAGGGCTTGTTTAGTGTCAATTGTAGTGTAATAATTTGCAACTGAAGCTGTGGAATGTGTTGTCTGATTACTTTTGAATGGGCCATAACTGCTCGAATCTAAATGCTGTTGTGCTTTTCTTCGCAGCTGTTTTGTTGGCGGTGGTACTGCTGGTCGTGTTGTTGCAGAGGTTACTGCAGTTGCTGTTGGTGCTGGTGCTGCTGCCACTGCTGTAGCTAATGTCGCCATTGAAAGTTGTTTTATTCACGAGGACTGAACTACGTTTGAAAAGAAGATGAAAGATAAAATGCCGGTGATATGTAAAATGATAATGTGATGATAACAAATGTGTTGAGGATGGTGACTAAGATGATGAGGGAGTGTATGAGTATTAAAATTTAAAATGAACTACATACGTGTGTGATTATGTGTCTGTATGTTGGTTTTGGGAGTTTGTATGTTTGTTTAAATGTGTATATTGTATATGTTCCTATAAATGTTTGTTTGCGTACATATATTTTTAAAAACACAAACACATGCTGTACACACATGTATGTATGTATGTGTGTGTGTGTGTGTATGTATGTGTGTGTGTGGTGTGGTGTGTGTGTGTGTGTGTTTAGAGAGAGAGAGATAAAAAGAAAAAGAGAGAGAGAGAGAGAGAGAGAGAGAGAGAGAGAGAGAATCGGCAGTAGTTGAGTCTGTGGTTTTCACGCACACAAAATCTAATTATATAGAGAAAAAAATTATTATTCGGACTAATGTGTAATAATAGGCATAATTATATGATTATGTAACGTTTGATGTATGCTTGTTTGTTTGTTTGTATGTATGTCTGTATAATTGTTTGTGTACCTGTTTGTTTTTTTTATTTGTTTGTATAACCTGTTTGTTTGTTTATGTGTTTGTGTGCTTGTTTGTTTATTATTATTCGAGAGTCTATATTTTCGAGCATATGTAACTGTATGTTAGTGTGCGTATGTAAATGTTTTTCTGAGTGTATGTGTGTGTGAGTGTGTGTGTGTGGTGTGTGTGTGGTGTGCGTGTGTGTGTGTGTGTGTGTGTGTGTGTGTGTGAGTGTGTTTTTATATGTGGCCCTTTTTTCTTTATTGTCATTTTTTTATTTTTTTGTTATTATTAATAACAAAATAAAATAGCCATAAAATATGAGATGAGAAAACGTAATGACCCAAATATGAAATTTTAAGACTCGCCTTAGTGCTCCAATAAAACGTTTACTACCTCAGTAATGATAGTAGTGGTAGTAGTAGTAGTAGCAGCAGCAGTATCAGTAGTAGTGGTAGTAGTAGTAGTAGTGGTGGTAGTAGTAGTAGTAGGAGGAGGTGTAGTAGTAGGAGTAGGTAGTTACTAGTAGTAGTAGCGGCAGCAGTTTAATTGTTAAAAGTAGTAGTAGTAGTAGTAGTACCAGCTGAAACATTGGTATTAGTATTTGTAATGGGTGGTAGTATTAACAGTAGTTGTAGTAATGACAGAAGTTGAAGTTGTAATAGTAGTTCTAATAGTAGAAGTAGTAGTAGTAGTAGTAGTAGTAGTATTAGCAATAGTAGTAGTTGTTGTTGTTGTGGCAGTAGTAGTAGCAGCAGCAGCAGCAGTAGTAGTAGTGGAAGCGTTTTCATTACCGGCTATCTCAGATTTATTTCCAAATAATATTCAACTGCTCATTCCAATGCAATTCATTCCTGGACATTAATTTTATCTAACAAGTGGCAATTTTGAAACATTTAAAATTTTTTTACGTTTTTTTTATTACAAATTCTTCTACTACTACTACTACTACTACTACCACCACCACCACTACTACTACTACTAATACTACTACTACTACTACTACTACCACTACTACTACTACTACTACTACTACTACTACTACTACTGCTACTATTAAAACTACTACTACTACTGCTACTATACTACTACTACTAATATTAACTAGTTGATACAACTACTACTATTGTTACTATCACTTATAATAATTTAAATAAAAAGAACATTAATGAGAGTATCACCGCTATCAATATTTTAATCATCACTATTATTTTCATCACTATTATCATTAGCCCCACCCCGCTATCATAGTCATCATCATCGCCACTGTTATCATCATTATTATGATCGCTGATGTTTGTGTGGAAGATGTTTGTGTCAAGTTGTTGAAAGCTATTGTTTGAAGTTCGTTTTTGTGTAAAAAGTGTGTATGTATGTATGTATTTTATTTTATTTCATTTTATTTTATTTATTTCTTTATTTGAAAAAGCACAAAAAAGTAAATAAATACTTGTAACAGTGCCACAGTGTATGTATGTATGTATGGTATGTATGTATGTGTGTGTGCGTGTTTGTATGCATGTATAAATGTTTTTTGTAATTGTATATATCTATTTCTGTATGTTTATTGGAATGTATATATGTGTTTATATGTTTGTTTGTTTGTATGATTGTTTATTAAGTTATATGTATATGTGTGCTTGTATGTTTGTTTGCATGTATCCTTATTTGTATGTTTGAGTGTTTATTTGTCTGTATCGATTTCAGTAATTAATTTGATTTTCCATAATTCCACGCTATCTGTCGTTTAAAGTTATTTACTACAGCGAGGTTGTTAGAATTGTTTTTGATGTAGTTGTTGGTGTAAGAAAGGTTAATGTGATTGATGTTTTGATCGTTATGTATTATTGATGTATTGATGTGCCGTTACATTTATATACAGATCGATGTTGCTATGTTGGTCTGATGTCATCTATCCATTCATGGTCATCCCATTCCCATGCTTTCGTTTCCACACTTTTTATGCAATGATTAATGGCTTTTCAAACATGTTTTTGAGGAGTTTTTAAAATCGAAGGAGATTTATTTATTTGTCAAATTCTCGTTTTTGGTCATTAATTATTCCGAGTTCGTTTTATGTTGTGTTTGAGGTTTGATAAATTTTCCGAAAAAAAGTTAAATATGAAACTTTCTAACTTTCAAAATTGGAATGTTTGAAATTGTATCTACAAACATTTCTGAAACATCGTAAAATTTGTTAAACGTTTATGCATGTAGACAGTAGTAAGTAACGGAAAGTTACAGCATCACACGAGCTAAACAAACAAACAAACAAACAAACAATCAAACGCGACCTCAAACAACTTTACCAACAACTCTCTTTTATGAAAATATTCACTTACGAAATTTTCCAAAAATGCCGTATTTAATTTAAATGGTCTACAGAAAGTTAAGACAGCATTTGACATATTTGCAAAGTTCACTAAAGTTGAAACATTTAAAACACCTACGAATTTCAAATGTACGCCAACGATGGGAGTGAAGAGATTATTTAATTATTTATTTTCCATTTGCAAAGATTGAAAAGATGATATGAGAGCGAAAAAAAAGAGAGAAAGAAAGAAAAAGTGAAAAACAAACGAAGAGAGAGAAAAAGAGAAAGAGGGAGAGAGAGAGAGAGAGAGTTTAACTAGTAGTTAACGACACGAAAAGATTTATACAATAGAAAAAGTATGATGGTTGTTGATACGTATGAATCGTCATTATTGTTAGTATTATTATGGTAATTGTTATTATTGTTATTGTTGTTATTTGTTTTTGTTGTTGTTGTTGTTGTTGTGGTTGTTGTTATTTGTAGTCTAATAATAACTTGGTCGTCTGTAATTTAATATTTGTCACTTTACTGTCTCTTTAAAAGCTTTTGGGACCTAGCTCCCTTTGTTCTTTTACTGGATGGATGGATGGATGGATGCATGCATGCATGCATAGATGAATGCATGGATAAATGATTAAATAGCTAGATGGATTGAATAATGGATAGAGAAATAGATGAATGAAATATGAAAAGATGAATGGTAATATGTATGGTCAAAAATATAGATATAAAACGAAAGCCCCTTTTGATGAATGTACAACGTAGCTGATACATTTCCATACTGAAAGATTTATGCAGAAGAACATTTAGATAAATAATAGATGATAGGATGGAAAATTTTTGAGAGAATAAATGTATGCAACAAAAACATATGTACAATAGAGTGTTTATTTTATATTTGAAAACATTGCCTTTACTTACAATGCGATATATGTCTGATTGATTAGAAACGTATATCAGGCCAGCTGAAGATTAATTGGCAAACTAACAAATAGATACAAAAGAATTTATGTATGTGTGTGTGTGTGTTTGTTTGTTTCTGTGTGTGGGCTTGTTTGTGTGTGTGTGAGTGTGTGGAAGGGTATGTGTGTGTGTGTGTGGAAGGATGTGTGTGTTTTAAATAACAAATGTGCGTACGTTTGTCAAGGGATGATGGATAGATAGATTTTTCAAAAAGAATTTTTTTTTATTACTACATTTTAAAACTAAACTTGCGAACATCCATCATTTAAATTTCAAAAAATGATTGGAAGACAATTATTGAACAGTTATAAATCAAAATCTTGTTATTTCCATCATAATATTTACACGGTTTTAATCGAATTGTTCTGTCAGTTCAACCATCCATCTATCAATCAATATGATCATCTTTCCATTTTTTTATTTATTCATTCAATCATTTTTCCATTCATTCAATACCTCATTCAATCAATCATTCACTCATTCATTCACCTATTCGTCCAAACATGTTGCTCGCAAACTCCTGATTTATTTAATTTACTTACCATACAGCCATTCATTCATCTGTTTATTTATTCATTCATCTATCCATTCATTCATCTTTTTATCCATTTATTTATTTTTTGATCTGTTTATCCATCCATCCATTCATCCATCCATCCATCCATCCATCCATCGAAGACAATGCGGTGATTAATTGCAACAGTGCAATTAATTTTACGAGTGATTGATTTGAGAAACATACCGATGCAAATGAAGACCATCAATTTCGCTATGGAAAAACACACACACACACACATATACACATCCACACACATACACATACGCGTACATACACACATCTTCACACGCACATATATAATATACACACACATAAAAAAAACCCACATAGATCGTGTTTTAGAATTTTCCAAAATTTTATTTAATTTGAAATGAAAATTCTTTGAAGTATTTTAATTAGTTACGACACAACCATCATCATCGTCGTCGTCATCATCACCATCATCGTCGCGCCAAAAACAACAACAACAAAATATCTATTTTTCATCATTGCTACACGCTGACCCTCGAGTTATTTCCCGTGGGATTTTTTGTTTCTTTGTTCGTTTTTCTTTGTTGTTGTTTACTTTTTGTGTCGTTGTTGTTGTTAATGACATTGTTGTTACAAATGCTGGAATTGTTTAGGCCCTAGCTTATTTGTAGATACAGGATTTTGTTGTTATTGCTGTTACTACAGATTATTATTTCTATGTTGTTGTTGTTGATGAATGACGTCATCATATTTATTGCCGTTTGTAATGTTATTTCGATGTTGTTGTTGTTGGTGGTGCTGCTGCTGCAGTTGTTGTTGTTATTTTTTTTACGTCATCTTGACAACACTATCGTCATCATCTTCGTCAGCATTGGGATCATTTTCACTTTTATCATTGCACTCAGATGTTTGTCGTCGTCTTCATCATCATCGTTGTCATCATCTGCATCATGCCAGGTGTCATCACTTTCATCATAATCATCATCGCTTTATCATCTCTACTATCATCTATCACGTCGTGATCATATCAATAAATCTTATCATTATAATAATCATTAATTTTATCAATGTTTTATTTGTCATCTTCGTCACCATATTTTTGTCATCATCTTTTTAATCATCATCTTTTCAATCAACAACTTTTTTTCCAGCAACATTATCATCTTTCTCATCATCACGAACACGGCAATCATTCTCATCATCTTCACCATCATCATTATCATCATCATCGTCTTCATCATCTTTATCATCATCATCATCGTCTTCATCATCCTCATAATCTTCTTCTTCGTCATCTTCTTTAAAACCATGATGTGACGAACGTCAAATTCAGATGACAACTTTATCAAAACTTCGGCAGTTGAAAAAGTACTTAGACACACACAAACGCACACACGCACATCATACATTTACAAACAAACACACACATTCATACAAATATACATACACTCATTCATACAAACAGACACACTCACACATACAAACAAATATTTGTGTTCCTAATCTTGGATCATCTTGAAATCTTGAGAAAGAAAAAAATTTTGAAAATTTTCTTCGTATCATTTTGTCAGTTCATAAAATTTTCAGTGTAATCGTTGCGATGTTTATTATCTTTATTATTGTTTTTAGTTGTAGTAGTAGTAGTAGTAGTAATAGTAGTAGTAGTAGTAGCAGTAGTAGTCGTAGTAATAGCAGTAGTAGTAGCAGTAGCAATAGCAGTAGCAGTAGCATCAGTAGTAGTAGTAGTAGTAGTAGTAGTAGTAGTAGTAGTAGTAGTAGCAGTAGTAGTAGAAGTAGTAGTAGTAGTAGTAGTAGTATTAGTAGTAGTAGTAGTAGTAGTAGTAGTAGTAGTAGTAGTAGTAGCAGCAGCAGTAATTATATTGTTATTATTGTTGTTATTTGTTTTTGTTATTCATATTCTGCAATTAGAAAAATGTAAAGATTATTTATATTGAAAGAGGAATTGTATTAAATGTCTTAGTATAGTAATAAGCTACCAACTATATATCCATAAACACGCACACATACACACACAAGCACGCACACATACACAAGTACGTACACATACATAAATACAGTTTTGTATGAATTTTACCAAATTGTTGGCATTAATCAATTTAACGTTTGTCTTTTCAATTTTCCTTAATAGAATTTTCTGGAGATTTTTCAATTTATTGAAAATATAATTATCATCCAAGTTCAAAATTTAATAATCCAAGTTCAAAATTTAATAAAACTGTTGTTAAATAATTCACATATATAATATAACACATATAAACACATGTGTTAAGTGTGGTTCATTTCATTTTATTATCTAACACATTTATTATAACCCCAATATTTTGACGTTCAAGATTATTCTTTTGTCTGTGTGTGTGTGTGTGTGTGTTTGTCTGAGTGTGTTAGTCTGTGCGTCTGTCTGCATCTTTCTTTATCTTTACATTCCTCTCGTTAGGAATGTTGAAAGATATCAAAAAATAATTAAAAAATATTAATATTATTACATAATAATACGCGAAAAAATACAAAATGTATAGAAGAATAGAAATAATTGATGACTGGTAAATTTTTAAATAAATAAATAAGAACAAGTGCTTTCTAGTTGAGCGTTAGAAAAGGGGTGGTTGTTGAGTTTTTTTGCTTCATGATTGCAAAAAAAGGGAAATGTTTTCTTTCCCTCTCAAAACTGTCGGTAAGGAGATACTGACGGCGTTGTTGTTGATGTTCTTGGGTGTATTTAGTATCTTTACTCTTTCTCTCCCTCTCTCTCTCTCTCTCTCTTCTTCTTCTTCTTTCTTTCTATTTTTTTTTATTTCTTTCTCTCTTTTTCTATTTATCTCTATTTGTATTCTTTTTTGTTCTTCTCAATATATGCCTCTTATTCTTCTTCTTACTCGTGCCTTATCCTTTCAGAACAATGTCTCTATTTTTTTATTTTTCGATCTTATATCTTCATTACTTTTTCACTTTTTTTAATCTTTCTCTTTTTCTCCTTCTTCTCTCCCTCTCTCTCTCTCTCTCTCTTCTTCTTCTTCTTTCTTTCTATTTTTTTTTATTTCTTTCTCTCTTTTTCTATTTATCTCTATTTGTATTCTTTTTTGTTCTTCTCAATATATGCCTCTTATTCTTCTTCTTACTCGTGCCTTATCCTTTCAGAACAATGTCTCTATTTTTTTATTTTTCGATCTAATATCTTCATTACTTTTTCACTTTTTTTAATCTTTCTCTTTTTCTCCTTCTTCTCTCTCTCTCTCTCTCTCTCTCTCTCTCTCTCTCTCTCTCCCTCTGCCTTACACATCTTTTCGGAACTGTATTTGAAGTGAGTCAGTGTAATAAATGTTCGTTTTTTCGTTTTTTTTGTTAGCTATTTTTTTGCTCGCATCTCTATTTTTACTCTTGATCTAATTTATTTTCCTCTCTTTGTTTCTCTCTTTCTCTCTCTCTCTTTCTCTCTGCATCTATTTTTTTCAAACTTGACAAAACAATTTCTGTTTTATAAGGAGATGCAACAATTTGAAACTAAATTTCGCAAAATTTGTGTCGAGATTTTGTTAAATTTGATTTTCACCCTAGCAAAAATATCTTCGAAGGGGGTTCAGCCATAAAGCTTTCCCACGGCTAGGTCCTTTCTGGCTGCAACATATTTTATTCTAAAAAAGAATTTTCATCATCCGAAAGAAACATTTTAAAATTCGTTCGCCGTGTGTCAGTTCCTCCGTATATATTTCTCCAAACAAAAGATGCACTTGAAGTAATTTCTAATGTACGGATGTGTTTTAGTTAAATACAAAATGTAACCGAATAAATGTAAACAACAAACATCAACATAACAACGAGCCAAAACAAACAAAAGATCGTAAAAATCGATGACTATAAACTAAAAAATTTACTATGTGAAAATATCTTAGTGTAAGATATTAAAACATCAATAAACAAATGAATAAATGTCAAGTTAGTGGGAGAATATGAACATTCAGTTCCTCCTTATGACAAATTCACAAACTGTTGATGTAGTCACGTGTGTGGTGTGATGTGGTGTGACCTATCAGGTTTCTTTCGTACCTCGCGTCTGTCGTCTGTACATTGTCTCAACTGCCATCTCTAACTAACAACCAGGTAAAATGTGTTACGGACACACACACACACACCACACACACACCACACACACACCACACACACACCACACACACACCACACACACACCACACACACACACACACCACACACACACACCACACACACACACAAACAAACAACTCAATACCTTCATAAAATTTTCATAATATTGTATGAGTTGAAACGACTTTTAAATGAATTGAAACTGAATTTTTTTTTATTTAGTAATCTATAACAATGTTGTTGTCATCACCGTCATTTTGACAATGATGCTCTTGTAGTTGTAGTAGAAGTAATAGTAGTAGTAGTAATAGTGGTAGTAATAGTCGTCATCGTAGTAGTAGCAGTAGTTATAGTAGTGGTAGTAGTAGTAGATGTTGTTGTTGTAGAAGTAGTATTGTATTGTAGATTTGTTGAATGATCTTCATTCAGAGACCCGTAGTAGTTGTATCAGCAGTAGTAGTAGTAATAGTAATGGTAGTTGTGGTAGTTGTGGTTGCTGATGTTGTTTATATTTGTTGTTTGCGTTGTTGTTGTTTTTGTTGTTTTCATTGTTTCAACGTGATGATAGTTTTGACAGTTTATTTAATATTCGTAACCTCGGGCAAAGCACACGAAACTCTTCCTCGCTTGCTGACGATGGCTCGTGGTCGTGAAGAAATGCGATACGGCGAGAAGAAGAATAGTATCTGATTAACCAACTGCTTTCATTTCACTGCTATTATTACTATTATCATTATTATTATTGTTGTTGTTGTTGTTATTATTATTATTATTTTTACCTTACTTTATTATAGACTACCAAAACATGTTATTTCCATTGATTGTATGTTTTTTTCGAAAATAAAAGAGAATTCATTCATTCTTGTTCTTTTTTTTCTTCTTCTTCTTCTTCTTCTTATAATTATTATTATTATTACATTTAGAGGTGCAAACCGTTTTAGTTAATACTTTTATAATTACCCTATATAAAGAAAAAACAAATCTGACTTACGTACTTATCTGTACACGTGTGTGTACGTCTATTTTTGTCTGTCTGTCTTTCTGCCTGGTCTGTCTTTCTGCCTGGTCTGTCTCTCTTTCTCTCTTTTTTTCTCTCTTTCTCTCTCTTACTTCAAAACATATTATGTTCGACTTCTTTATAATCCATTTTATAGAACTAAAATTGCGATAAATAGAAGATTTATTAGCGGTTTGTGTCTATGGTTTTATATAAGATCACTAGCAAGATTATTTTTTAATTATGATTTAGTTGATCATTGGTTTCCATTTTTTATTATATTATATTAGGTTTTATTATATTATGTTATAATATTTATTAATCCGCACATATGTGTGTCAGATATGCATGCGATCATTGAAATACATCATATACTACAGGCGATAATATAATTTACGAACCTAGCTATCCACCTATCTGCTAACACATATTTAGTTTATGTGCTAAACAGATTTTTATCGTTATCGTGCTGTTTTCTTTCTTTTCTCTCTCTCACTTTATCTCTCTCTCTCTCTTTATTGCTCCTTCTCTCTCTCCCTCTCTCTTTCTTTCTGTATAATATACGCTCTTGTTTAATGTGATTTTTTTTCTTTTTTTTTAATGTCGTTTTTATCATTCATCGTCAGCTCTATCCGGACCGGTTTTACGTTATTGTCATCATCATCAACATCCTCCAAGCCGTCATCATCTTCGTCGTCGTCATCATCAGTACCTTCATCAGCATCATCATTGACATCATCATCATCATCATTGCCATCATCATCCTCATCGCCATCATCATCCTCATCGCCATCATCATTCATCATCAACAGCAGCAGAGGCAGCAGTATCATCATCATCATTTCCGTTTTTGTTATTGTTTTTATTTTCGTCATCATCATCATTACCATCGTCATCATCATCATCATCATCACCATCGTCATCATCATCATCATCACCATCGTCATCATCATCATCATCATCATCATCATCATCATCATCATCATGCGTAATTACTCCCACCTACTCTCGTCACCGCCCGCCAAGTAAAAATCGTTGACCGCTTGACTTTCCAAAGAAAACGATGACGATGATGATAACGATGATGGAGATAATTGTGATGATTATGATGATAAAAGGATTGATGAAAATAATAATAAAATAATGATGATATTGATGATTGTATGAAGAAATACGAAACTGATTCACTCACTCATCATTCTTCACATTAAAAATCAGGTTATCATCATTATCATCAGTCGCAAACCGATCATTATTTTACTCACAAATAATCATTACTATGATATTTCATCATTGTCATCATTATCGTCACCACTATTTTCGTCAAAATCTCTATCGTAATTATCGTTATCATCACTTTCATCATCATCACCATCGTCATCTTTATCATCACTTACACCATCATCATCACCGTCATCATCATCATCACCATCATCATCTTCATCATCATTCCCATTGTCATCAGACTCATTAAAGCCACCACCACCACTAGCACTACCATCATCATCATCAGCACCGACAGCCACAGCGTGCGACACAATAATGATAATCAATGCATGCCAATAGCCATTAACAGTTTCATCATCATCGTCGTCGTCGTCGTCGCCGTCTTCACCTTTATCGCCATCTTTGTTTTGTTATGACGTCACAATCTTCATCATTATCATTATTTTTAGTATTTTTCACTAATTTTAGTATTTTCATCATTATCAATCGTCATTATACAAATGAGTTTTTTTTTATTAATTTTTGTTTATTCGATAGCAATTAGAATCGTCACCCTCTTCTAAAACATCCACATCACCATCCACATCACCATCCACACCACCACCACTACTACCATCATCATCATCATCATCAACGACAACGTCATCATCATCAGCATCATTGATAAACGTACGCGGTAAAAAAATAGTACGAAGCCATTCCGACTGAACATCCACGTTCCAGGGATTTGCGTTGGTGGATTAGGATGAGGATGATGAAGCTGATAATGATAATATGAAAAGAACAAAAAGAAGAAGATGATGATAATGATGATAAAGAAGAAGATGATGATGATAATGATGATGGCGTTAATGAGGATGATGGTCTGGACGGTGAAATGTGAGAAAGTTTGATGAATGATGACAAAATGATGGTGAAGAAATGATGAATGATAAGGACAATGATGATGCAACAGATGAATGATAATAACGATGAAGATGATTGAGCTAAAAAAATGGATAGTTCAAGTGTTTCGTAATTTTTATATGGCGTATTTTAAATAGCACAAAAAGGAAACAGTTTTATATTTGTGAAATTTCTTTCATTCTTAATTAAAATTTTAATATGTGTATATATTTATAAGTATGCGAAAATAATATTTACTTTTAATTATAAAATGTTTAAAAAACTTAAAATTAAAATATTAAACGCTAAAAAATCACGTGACAGCGACTACATGTGACGTCACTGCACTCGCGAAAAAAACCGACTTGCCGTCTAAAACCGTATCAGACTTTGTCCTAGAAATGGTTAATAGGCTTCGGTTTTCCAAGGATAAACTGCTTGATTTGACCAACTCGCCAGTTACATGGTTGGTTGAATCGTATAAATTCCAAGATGGGGTAGCGTCCGGTTTTGATATTTCATCGTATAAATTTTTTGATTCGGTTATTTTCGGTCCCGATCCTGTTGCTTCCATTATTGAGGTTATGTTCTGGTTGCTTGGGAGAATTTCCCGTTGGTTTGTGTTAGTTTGCTGTAGTTCATTACTTATCTGTCTAAAAATTTGTTTGTCATTTGTTGGTGGCTGATTGGCTGTTGGCTGTGTCGTTGCTGGTGGCTGATTGGCTGTTGGCTGTGTCGTTGGTGGTGGTCGATTGGTGGATGGTTGCCGCCTTACCGGTTCAACGACTATTAACTCATTGTCTTTATTTGCATGATCGATTGTCACTTGTTTGACATATAACTTTTTGGTCTTAGGTTTAGTTATAATTGTTGGTTGGTTTTTTGCTGGTTGAAAAGATGTTCTTAACTTTTTAGTTGGAAGTTCGTTGGCATTGTGGTAAACGGATTCAGGCAATGCTCTCATTGTTTCCCATGTGGCTTGGTTGTCATTCGCCTCCTCTCTGGACAGCAAGGAAACTTTGTTGACTTCACCGCTGATGACGACGTCCTTCTTCTTCCGTTTGCAGCCGCTGCTTTTTGAACCGTCTTCCACTTTGTCGGCAGGAGACAATTTGGAAGTTCATTCATCGGACAATTTGGAAATTTAGTTGGCAGATGTTGAGTGGGTGATTGTTTGGTAGGTAGGTAGGTAGGTGAGTTGGTGTAGTTTTGAGTTAATCGGAATATCGTGGAAAAAATAATTTGATGAATGGTGAATGAACGGATAAATGATGAAATTATTTGTACAAAATTTGATAAACAAGACTAAAATTTGTCATAATTTTCATAAAAATTTAAAAAAATATTATTCATTTTTAGTTTAGAATTGTAAATGATTTTAAGATTATTAATAATTTTTAGTTTAGAATTGTAGAACTAAAATTTTTAGTTTAAAATTGTAAATGATTTTAAGATTACTAATAATATTGAACTTATTTTTTCAACAAAAAATTATTTTTCGCATACTTTTTTTCTTGATGAAGAGACCGAGGCAGAGTCCAAAACAGCTGGAAATCAGAATGGCCGAAAAGATGATCAGCCAGATGATTGCCACTTTTGTTAGTGTGGTCCCGTGATATGGATTAAATGTAGCTGTATGATTGGTTGGTTGGTTGGTTGGTTGGCTGGCTGGTTAGCTGGTTGGTTGGTTGGTTGGTTGGCTGGTTGGTTGGTTGGTTGGTTGGTTGGTTGGTTGGTTGGTTGGTTGGTTGGTTGGTTGGTTAGTTGGTTGGTTGGTTGGTTGGTTGGCTGGCTGGTTGGCTGGTTGGCTGGTTGGTTGGTTTATAAAAAAATGCGTATTTAATATTTACACGTTTCAGTGTGGTTCTTTACTTTGTTGACGCCCCAGAGTGAGTTGAAATTCATTTTTAAACTTCAATTTCAACTAAGAGAATATAGCTGAAAAATTAAAAACATTATCGTCAGTACTTCAAAATGTAGTTTTTTATTTTAGAAAAAAAAATAAAATAGAAGAAAGCTTGATTACAAAACTGAATGATCAAAAACAACATTAATAATAACATAACTAACTAACTAACTAACAACAACAACAATAATTATAATAATAACAACACTAATAATAATAATAATAGACACAATGATATCCACATGATATCCAAATGATATCCAATTGACTACGGAATGAATGATTGTTCATCGTCCGCATGTTGTTTATTTTTATTTTTTTATTTACTTTTTGTTTGTTTTTGTTTACTAAATTTTCTTATAATCGTCAAAAATATTAACTTAATTTAAATTTATTTATTAATATTTTTTTAATATTTAAAAATTAAAAAGAAATAGAGAAAGAGAGAGAGAGAGAGAGAGAGAGAATGAGAGAGAGAATGAGAAAGAGAGAGAGAGAGAAAGAATAGGTCGGTTGGTATTTATCAATTTAATGTATAATTATAGTAGATAGAGAGATAGATACCGTTATTTCAATTTCAAAAGATTTTCAAAGCAACATATTTGAAATTTGTCCTCAACACACACACACACACACACACACACACATATGTCACATACACATACATACATACCTGTATGACAATCTAATTTTTGGCTTCGGATATAATATAATTCAATTTATTTTCCAATTTACTTCATTTGTTCACCCATCCGTTTGATCGTTTTGGTTGTTATTTAATTATGTGTATTTATACATTCTTTCATTTATTTATTAATCATTCATTTACTCATTCATTTATTTATTTATTCATTCATTCATTCGTTCGTTCGTTCGATCGTTCGTTCGTTTGTACGTTCGTTCGTTTTGGTTGTTATTTAATTATGTGTATTTATACATTCTTTCATTCATTTATTTATCATTCATTCATTCATTCATTCATTCATTCATTCATTCATTCATTCATTCATTCATTCATTCATTCATTCATTCATTCATTCATTCATTCATTCATTCATTCATTCATTCATTCATTCATTCATTCATTCATTCATTCATTCATTCATTCATTCATTCATTCATTCATTCATTTATTCATTCATTCATTCATTCATTCATTCATTCATTCATTCATTCATTCATTCATTCATTCATTCATTTATTTATTTATTTATTTATTTATTCATTCATTCATTAACCATTAATTCATTCATTGACTCATTTATTCATTCATCCTTATTACTCATCCATCCATCGATCAATCAATCATTCACACGTTGCGCACTTAGACCGATAGACCGACTAAGGACCACTGGAAAACATCAAACGAATCAATACTAATGATAATTGTTACTCACTATTTATAAATACATTATTATGTGTGTGTATGTGTGTGTTTGTGTGTGCTTGTGTGTGCGTGTGTGTGTGTGCGCGTGTGTGTGTATGTGTGCGTGTGCGTGTGTGTGACATAATATTAATTTTTGCTGTCTTATATAACGCTATATGGCATGTTAGGTAATAACGTATAACCCATTTGTGTAACAAAGGTTGCATGTGTGTGTTTGTATGTGTGTGTGTGTGTGTGTGTGTGGGAGAGAGAGAGAAAAAGAGAGAGGGACAGAGAGATAAGAAGAAAGAGAGAAAGAAGAAAAAGAAGAAAAAGAAGTGAAGAGAGCAGTGTGTGTGCGTATGCTTCAGAAAGATAGCTAAAATGGTGTTTGTATGTGTTAATGAGGTTTTGAAGGTGTTTGTTTGTTTGTGTGTTTGCGTTTGTTTATGTGTTTATGTTTGTTTGTGTGTTGTTGTGTTGCAGCACGAAGTCGTAGTTGTTTACATAAACCTAAACGAAAGAAAGATATCTCGATTTAACTTTGTGATCTAGAAATAATAAATAATAGGAGTATCAATAAATAATTAGAGTTCGTTCACAGTCAGACTCTGCCAAAATATAAAGTGAGTCAGTGTTAAATGGTTGATTAGGAGTTGGCAGAAGTGAGTCTATTGATGAGTCATTGTCATCATCATCATTTTTATCATTATATCATCGTAGGTAAAAAAGGAGAGTGAGGGAGAGAGAGAGAGAGAGAGAGGATTGAGAGAGAGTTCATGTCATCATTATCATCATCGATGTTATCATTACTATCATCATCATCATTTTTATCTCCAACCAGCATCATCATCGTCGGACTCTGTATAAGTTATTAAACCTCCTTTTATTCAGAGCCAGCCAGCAAAAGACGCGCTTTAACGTTTAACGATTAGCCAGAATTTATGGCGGTTTGCTCAGTTCATAACTGCATGATGACGGCGATGGTAATGATGATGATGGTGAGGATGGTGGTGATGATGACGACGATGATAATGATGATGGTAATGATGGTGATGACGATGATGACAACGACGACGATGATGATGTAAACCACGGTACTACTACTTACATAAACACTAAAGACCAAGTTAATGCAAAAGCCGAATTATCAACAATCATGATCAGGAATATAGTAACAATAATTATTATTATTTCTTTTGTTGTTGTTGTTGTTGTTGTTGTTGTTGTAGCAGTAGCAGCAGCAGTAATAAATAGTAGTAATAGTAGCAGAAGTAAAAATAGTAGTATTAAAACCGTTGTTATTATTATTAGTGTTGTTATTGCGTTAGTATTGTTGTTCAGGGCATAATTCACTTTTAACAATGTTGTTGTTAGCTTATCAGCGCCATTTATCTTTTCGTCTGTTGAAAGCGTTATTTATGGTCAATTTGAATGGTGATTATTTTTTTATCTCTGATAACTTTAAATAAACAAACGTGTTAAATTAGTAGATAGATGGATGGAACATAAACGAACAAACGAACGAAAAAACAAGCAAACGAACGAAAGAACAAGCAAACGAACGTCAGAACGGATGAACGAACGAATGTATAGATGAAAGAATAATTAAATAACGTTTTTCACCAATTTAAATCTTGACAAATGAATAGCATTCGATCTTAGAAAAAATTGAACTTGGAAAGAAACACACTAACAGACAAAACATTAAAAAACACAAACAAACTTAAACAATTAAAAATCACAAACAAACTTAAACACATAAACACACAGATACACAACAATATATGCACGCATATACAATACACACACACATTAACATAGAAACCCAACCACAAATATGTACCTACATATGCACACAAATATGCACTGGAATACCAAACCAGTCTATACTTTTGATGTTCCCTCATCAAACACACCACCCTGTACAACAAGCCAAGCACTAAATGTAAACTCAATGACTAGAATTTGGGTGCAGGGCAAACCACACACACACACACACACACACACACACACAGAGAGAGAGAGAGAGAGAGAGAGAGAGAGAGAGAGAGAGAGAGACAAACCTGCATACACACATTCACAACATACTTACATATATATATATATACAAATACGCACAAATAAATGCCTCACCTTTCAAATATTTACAACCAATTACATTATAACACAAACACACATAAAAACATACACATAACAGAAAATAAAAACACACACAGACACACATCACAGAGATACACAAAGAAACGTTTAACATACATAGAAGTCTAAATTATTATCATCAAACAATTATTTTGTAAAATAATTTTCTCTAGTAAAAATAATTTTAAAATAAAATTTTCTTTCAAATTCAACAACGATATATTTACGAGAGAGATAGCAATGGAACGCACGGATGGATTTAGGTTTAAATCGTTTTAAAAATTCTCCTCCCCCTCCTATCTCTCTCCTTTTTAAGCAACTTTTTCGATCTTTCAATCATAGTTTTATTCATTTTTTTCATTATTAGATTTTGTATCTCGCTTTGAAATTAATTTTATATTTACTTATAATACATTTTGCCCACTATAAAGTGGTTTATCTCTTTTATCTTATTACCTAATTAACGAACCATTTAAAACTTTCAATCTTTTACTTATCCATCCATTCATCCATTTATTCATCCATTTATTTGTTTATCTATCCACGCTTCTACTCATTCAGTTATTCATTCATTCATTTTTTTATCCAATTTTTAGACCATTCTTTCGCTTCTCTCTTCAGCCGTCCATTAATCTATCATTCTTGATCCATTCATTCACTCAATCATTCAACAACTCATTCATCCATTCATTAATTCATACATTTGCTCGTTCATTCGTTCATTCGTTCATTCATTTGTTCGTTCATTCGTTCATTCATTCATTCATTCATTCATTCATTCATTCATTTTTCCATTCCAGCGAACATTGATTAATTCACCATTAAACGATGATTTTACGAATTCACACACACCATATGGTGCTCGCTTCAAATCAATTATATTTTTATCGTTACGTTTGTATGTATGTGTGCGTGTGTATGAGTGTTTGCATGTGTATGTTTGTGTGTCTTTGTATGTGTATGTGTAAGTGAGTGTACGTGTGTGTGTGAGTGTATGTGCGTTTGTGTGTGTGAATGTGTCGTAGTATTAATGTATCGAACAGCGGTGTAGGTTTTGTCTCAAAGAGGAAACACGCGACGCACATACAACTCAATGATAATGACCAGCGTGATGTCTGAGGAAGAAATTGATTGTTCCAATAAATGGATGAATAACTAATCGGTTGGTGTGTGTGTTTGTGTTTGTGTTGGTTGTGTGTTTGTGATGGTTAGTTGGGTGTGGGTTGGTTGTGAGTTGGTTGGTTGGTTGGTTGGTCGGTTGGTTGGTTGGTTGTTTGGTTAGTTGGCTGGTTGGTTGGTTGGTTAGTTGACCGATCAACCAATCAATCAACCATCTAACCAACTGATCAACCAAACAGCCAACCAATCAACCATCTAACCAACCGATCAACTAACCAATCAACGAACCAGCCAACCAGCCATCCAGCAAATCATCAACTTAGAAATCCAATATGTAACATTTCAGCACCTCCGCCTCTAACAAATAAACAAACAAATCAAAAAACGCCACGCCACCATCGTCCGTGTCCAACTGACATGTAAATAGCTTTAGGCGGGAAAATGAGATGGGGAATTCCGTGGATAAAAATAGTATCTGGAAATTTCGGAATTGTTTTTTGTTTACATTTTATGGAATTTCAACCAGAACAGCTGCAAGTTGTTTTGAGGTATTGAGTTTTGTTTTGTTTGATTTCATTGGTTTGTTTATATCGAAGTTTCATAGTCTGATAAGATGGGTTGGTTTAGGCGGATGAATGGATTGGTTAATTTTCAGTCAATCACTTATTCACTCAATCAATCAATCAACCAACCAATCATCTCTTCATTCAGTCAACCTTTAATGTATCAGTCATTCAACCAGGTCACTACTTATTCAATCAACCATTTAACCAACCAACCAAAAATCAACCCATATATCAATCAATCAAACAATTAATCAATCAATTGATCAATCGATCAATAAATCAATCAGTCAGTCAATCAATCAATCAATGAAACAATCTTGCACACATTTATGTATCTTTCCAGGAACCTGCGATGAAGTAGAATTAAAAATTAAATAATTCGCACGGAATTCTGATTAACGATGATTAGTCAATTGGTTGGGTTTTTGGATAAATAACTGATAGAATGACTGATAGAATTAATAAATGAATGAACCAATGAATGAACAAAGGAGTGAATAAAACGAATAAATAAACGTGTGAGTTTGACTTAATTTTTAAAATATTTTTACTCAAAATTTTTCAAGATCAACAAATGGATTGATCAAATGTTGTGTATTTGACTGATTGATTGAACATTTAGAATATTGCATGAATTAAATAGAGAAAGATAGAAAAATAAAAGAAAGAGAAATGGATGAATAAAATAGAGAGATGGATAACTAGAATGAAGTGATGGATGAATGATTATGATTGATGGAAGACTTCTGAAAAAACTGAACAATTAGGATAATCAATGTCGAAGATGCACTAAGCAACATGTTGTTGTGTTGAGAGATAAGACAAGTCTCTCCTTTTGTTTGTTTGTTTGTTTGTATGTTTGTTTATACGTTTATTTGTATGTTTGTATTATGTTTGTTTGTCTTTTGTATGTCGCTTGTTTCTATGTATGTACGTGTGTGAATGTATGTGTGTGTATGTATATGTTGGAGTATAATTATGTGTTTGTATGTGTGTGTATGTTTGTGTGTGACTATCTTGAAAGTAGTGTATACACACGCACAATATTTTTGTAGTTAATCATAGACGCCAGTGGTGCACGTGTGATGTGTTAAGGGGCTCTAATCAGAAAGCAGACAGACATTATGTTGTGTGTACGTGTGTGTGTACGTGTGTATGTGTGTGTACGTGCATATATATGTGTGTGTGTGTGTGCGTGTGAGTTTGTGAATGCATGTATATTGCCCTATATGGAAATCGCATCATCTCATTAATCCATCAGCACGCATGTCACTCTGAATTGATAGACTCCCACAGCAGCAATCAACAGGTCACACACGCATACATACACGCGCACACACACACATACATATACACACATACACAAACAAGCGAACGAAGTAACGAATGAACGAACGAATAAATGAATGTGCGTATTTGTGTGTGTGCATGCATTTTTATGTGTGTATGTGTAACTGTGTGTTTGTTTGTGTGCGTGTGTTTGTGAACGTGCGTGTGAAACTAATGATATTTTTCTTTCAATTAGCCATTATAACAATAACATTACTTGATGTGACTAGTTCTCACTTGTGGCTGAAGTCGAACGAAGAATCATGATAACGAAGAAGATGATGATAACGATGATGATAACGACAACGATGGTGATAACGATGGCGATGATGATGATGATGACGATAATGGTTACTCAAATATTTCGTCAATGCTGTCTCGAAGAGATGGCGATGATATCATTAAACTGGTGATCACAAAAAAACTTTGGCAACAATAATGATGATGAAGGTAATGATGATGACGACGATGACGATGATGACGATGATGATAATGATATTAATAGTAATGATGATGATGGTAACGATGATGATGATGATGATGGCGACAACGATGATGATGATGATAACAAAGGGCCCTGATGATGATAATGATGCAGTGACATTGATTCCCATAGTGGTAGAGGTCAGAACATAATTAAGATGATAACTCGCGTGTCCGGTCATCATTATGCTGGCGTTGCTGGGGTAGTTGTGATGATGTTGTTGTTGTTGATGATGATGATGATGTTGTTGTTGTTGTTAATGATGATGATGATGATGATGTTGTTGTTGTTGTTGTTGTTGATATTGTTGTTGTTGATGATGATGTTGTTGTTGTTGTTGTTGATGAAGATGATGTTGTTGTTAATGATGATAATGATGATGATGATGATGATAATGATTCAATAATTTAATAATGAGTTTATTTAGCAAAAATTGATGATGATGATGATGTTATTGTGGTTGTCGTTGATGATGAGGCTGGTGAGAAAAATAAGGATGAAGACGAAGATGGTGATGACGACGACGACAATGATGATGATGAAGATGATGAAGAAGAAGATGATGATGATGACTATGACGATGCTTATAAACATTGCGATGATAACGAGTTTGCACCGGCTGATGTGTTTTTTGCTATTGTGGATAAATTATGCCCCGATAACGAACGAAAAAACAGAATAACGGTGATAATAATAATAATAATAATAATAATAAATATTATGATGATGGTGACGACGACGATGATGATGATGACGATGAAGTGATACCAAACGCTGATGATGATAATAATGACGTTAGCAAGCAAGCATTAGAATAATTGTGTTTATTCGCCAAAACGCATTAAAAATCTGGGTTACATGTATCACACTGTTTCAACGCTTCATACATGTATTAGACGATGTAAGTGTGTATGTATGTGTGTGTGTGTGTGTTTTTGTGTGCGTGCGTGTGTGTGTGTGATGGTTCTATAATAGTGACGTTTAACTTTAACTCTGATCCCGTTATATTATCTGTAATTTTATTTGTTGTTTGTGAATGTTTTTGTTGCTGTAAGTCATTTTGGTGTTATTTGTTTGTAAGAGGTTTTGTTATTATTATTAATATTGTTATTTTTATTATTGTTATTCATTATTATTATTATTTAATCTTTTTGTAAGTTTGAAAATATTTGAAATTATCCGCAGTTGTAGATTTATTTCGAATTTGTAAAAAGCATAAGATGTGAATTTTTAAAGGAGTGTGAAGAACATGGTATACAAAATAATTTTTTTAACCGCCACCCAATGTGGCAATTGTGGCCACCACTGACACCACCACCACCACTACTACTACCACCACCATCATAAACAGCAGTACCACCACCATCATCATCATTATTTCTTATCGTCATCACCACCATCCGTTATCATTTGTCATCTTCGTTTTTATTGTTAGTATTATTTTCAATGATGGTTATTTTAGTTTTTCTAAATTTATATACCAACACACACAGACACACCAATATAAAAACATTCACACACGTATACACACACACCCAAACATACAGACACACACACCAATGCTTTATAAAAACAATCACACAAGTACACACACCACACACATACACATTATATATTTTCAACAGATGTTTTATTTCGTTGTATAACACAAAAACAGATATACACACAAAGTGAAACTTTCACACGTACACACACACACACACACACACACACACAAATAAATCAAATATACATGAAAATAAAATCCTAACAATTACATAGTAAGCACGTACATATAGGCAAACAAATGGAAACAAACTTATTACAACATGCATCATGTACAAATAATCATACACACAAACAACACACACACATATATACACGCACATACACACACAAACACACACACATGTATACACGCACATACACACACAAACACATACACATGTGAGTTATGTATAAGCAAGCAGTCAATGAATTATTATTACAATAATTTGTCAATGCAAAAAAACCATCGAGTTTCGTTGCGCTACGTGTCGTGAAACCTGCCATAGCAACAAATAATTTCTCTTATCTTCATTTCATTATATTTTCATTATTATTATTAATATATTATAATTTTTGTTTATTATTAATATTATTATTAATATTGTTGTTGTTGTTGTGTCAATGTTTTTATAACATAACTGCGGCATTTACATGTCTCAACAACTAAATGGATTCATGAGTTGTTTTTTTAACATTTGCTGAAAACCTCTGTTTTGTTGTTGATGTTGTTGTTGATGTAGTTGGTGGTGTCTTCTATTGTTGTTGCTGTCATTTTTAATGTTATCTCATGGCATGATCGGTTTTTATAATGTCATTCCATGCTAGACATATTTCATCTTCGAACCAACTCAGCTCCATAGCTCTGAAAGACAATTCATCAATTTTTTATTTCAAGTAAAAACATACAAAATTTTAATCATAGAACAAATATTTCATTGGAATATGATAGAAAGGAAGTTCATTTATAACGTAATGCTACTTGTTTTACACACATACACACACGCACAGAGAGAGAGAGAGAGAGAGAGAGAGAGAGAGAGAAAGAGAGAGAGAGAGAGAGAGAGAGAGAGAGAGACTCACACACACTCACTCACACACACACATATATATAATCTAGATTTTTATAACATATATATATATATAGATATAGATATAGATAGATAGATATTATAGATAGATTACATTAAAAAATATTTTTGAAAAGTTATTTTCGTATAATTAGCAAAGTTATATTAAACTTTTTCAGCCAGTCAGAATGAATTTTATACTAGCAGTAATTTATAATCAGCTGTCACATCATTTTGACATTCATTCATGTATTTTTTTTTGAAGTCGGCTACAAATTTATAAAAATCATTTAAAAAAAATAATTCGACCAGATAAAGAGGAAAAGACAGTGAAAAAAAGAAAGAGAGCAAATAGAAAGGAAATTAGAAAGGAAAGAGAGAGAGAGAGAGAGAGAGAACTTATGAGAAAGTTGACAAATCTATTTGTGTCAGAAGGGTTGAGGAATCGTTCATTAAACAATTAACTTGCAATTAGTACTGATGTACATTTAATCATTCATTTACACATTTGTTTCGTTGCTTCATTCTTTCATTTAGTTCGTTCGTTCGCTCGTTTATTCTGTTCGTTCACTTTCTTCTTTACAATGTTCACTCATTCGTTTGCTCTACTCATTCTGTTTGCTAGGTCATTTTCATACGTTCGTTCGTTTTTTCGTTCTGTCTATTTTATGAACTTGTTCATCAATTTTTCCAATTAAACAACACATTACTTTGTTTTCCTGGTTCAATAAGGCAAACATGTCAATCAAACCAAAAATCCATACGATCACATCCAAACTTACAAAACTTACCCACACACGCACGCACACACGCACACATACATAAACGCATCCAAACATGCCCAACAAACACAGTCACATACATGCCTAGGCATACATACACATGCACGAACGGGCACAACAAAACGTGTGCACACAGACACAAAGCTGCAAACAGCCACACAAACAAACACACAAACACGCACAGTTTATAAAAAAAGGATAGTAGTAGAATAACATTTAATCACAATCATAAAAATTTTATTTTATTTCATTTCGTTTTATTACATTGAATATTTACGAGGCGTTAACCGCTTCGCGAGTTCTGCGTGTTTGTTTGTTTGGGCGTGTGTGTGCGCGTGGTGTATGTGTGTGTGTGTGTGTGTGTGTGAAAGAGAGAGAGAGAGAGAGAGAGAGAGAGAGAGAGAGAGAGAGAGAGAGAGAGAATGTGTGTGTCTTATGTTTTACATTATAGTTTTTTATACTAGTTTTTACTGATGACAACAAGTGCAACATCGAAATACACAGAGCAAAATCCTACACTTCCAATCTTCCTGTCATCACGACCATTCATATTCAAATAAGTTAGACACGAGTAGTGGCTGTAGTAATTGTTGTTTCTAATGTTGTGCAGTTGTTGTTTCTCTGCTGTTTTTTGTGATTGTTGTTGTTACTGATGTTGTGCTGTTGTTGTTTCTTTGCTGTTTTTTGTGTTTTGTGGTTGTTGTTGTTACTGATGTTGTGCTGTTGTTGTTTCTGTAGTGTTGTTGTAGTTTCAAACTCGCCATACAACAGCCAACAACAACGTTGACTTGATATGTTTCATGTTTAAATGTAAAAGTTATTGCTTTTATATATATATATATATATATATATATAAACCAAAAATTTGTAACGAAAAATAAAAAACAACAACAACATACAATAACAACAACAGCATAACAATAACAACAACAACAAAACAACGGCTAAAACCACAACTTAACAACAGACAGAAGAAATTTAATTTAATCAACAATGCTGAGCTTATAAGTTTGATAGTTAGTCAAGTGGCAATGAATAAATGGATCAATATGTTTGTTGTGTGTATATGTGCGTGCGTGTGTCTGTGTGTAAGTGTATTTGTGTGTGTGTGTGTGTGTGTATGCGTGTGGGTCCCATGAGAACAATTAAGCAATTTGTAATTGTAAAATTGTCATTGTCTAATTGTTATTTATTACTGTCGTCGCGTAGTTAATTTGTCCTTTTGTTGTTATTGTTCTTGCGGTTATTGTTGTCATATAATAATTATATTTTATCAATAATAAAAAGATAATTATTATTACAAAATTATAGTGATAAAAATAATAATATTATTGCTGTTATTAAGAAAACTGTCCTAATATGACGACCGTGACGTTGATAAAAAGTTCAATAAAAATTCACTTTTCAAAATTTCACACATATCTACATTAAGAGAATAAGCACACTAATAAAATATTCACACAAACGCAGAAAGAGACAGGATGAGACAGACAGACACAGAAAGAGACAGAGCAACAGACAGACAGACAAAGACGAAAAAGACAAAGAGAAAGATGAAAAAGAGACATCCTTTTTTCTATCAAGCAATCTTCATCTTTCTATCAATTCATTCTCTCATTCATTTTCTCATTCATTCATTCATTCATTCATCTCAGTTATCAATCTACATCAAGAAAGTTAACACGTACACACGTACGTACACACGTACACATTGTACAACAAGAAAGCCAAACATCAAATGACTACATTACGTAAGGCAAGGCAAATAAACTTGTAGTGCCGAGTGAGAAATTTAATTTGAAATTGTGCAATTCGTGTATATACATACACACGTACCACACTTGATATGAGTAAACAAACACACCACACACAAAAACACACACACACAAACACACATGTTGTATACATACATACATATATACATCTTCTTATATCCCACCACTGAGTTACAAATTTGTTAATTTGCATTTATATTTGCAGATGTATTTATTTGCATTAAATAACGTGGTGGTCATTTCATCTGATCATGTCCGCTCCTGCGTTCTTGTCATACGTTACGTGTCCGTGTGTTTGGGTGTGCGTGTGTGTGCGTCCGTGCGTGTGTGTGCGTGTGTCCGTGCGTGATAACTCATAATATCGCCATAAGTTTCCAGAAATTAATGTACATTTCTACGTACATTGAAATCAGCCCCCGTACCTACCAAACGCACACTGCATATGTGTGTTGATACCTACAAATACGTAAATATTTTTGACACGAAGCTGTCTGAAACAAGTTTGCAAATATTTTACGATCGGCTCTGTCGCTTCTTTGTAATGTTGGTCGGCCAAAACAAAGTTGTGGTTTACTTTCGGGCCTCCATGTGTGGCTGGTTTTGTGGTTTTGCCACTACGAAGTTTCTACAATTCGGTGTAGATATACTCATCAACATACGTACACACATACTTACACATAAAAACAAACATACACTTACGTACATACATGTACACTCAAACACACACAGACATACAGGCATGCATACATACATACATACATATATACACATACATGCATACATATACACATATACATACATACATGCTTCACTAATCAAAACGAGATAAACTGCAGCTGATAAATGGACTAATTACATGTAACCTTCTTTCCTAATCGAAATTAATAATATCGGGTTTCCAGATATCGACGGAGAGATGTTGAATGTAGCTGGTGAGAATAGTGAAGAATGAAAGAGAATGAGTGAGGAGAAAATAGAGAAAGAGAAAAAGAAAGAGAACGATGAAAAGTAGTATGAGGAAGAACAGATTGAAATGTACAATTCCAATGTACATTGTACATGTTGTTGGTCATTTAACTTTCTCCAACCAACCTACGAAACAACATACTTACCAACCAACCAACCAACCAACCCACCATCCATCCAACCAACCAACCCACCATCCAACCAACCAACAAACCAACCAATTAACCAACCAACCAACCAACCAGCCAGCCAAACAACGAGACAACCACAAAACGAATCAACCATATGACCTAGCAAATGAGTTTATAAACAATCATTTGTTCGCAGCATCATCGTGATGTCAAAATACATAATATACATCCAAACATACAAACACACACACACACACACACACACACACACACACACACACACATGCCTGCATACATTTTAGCGTCTGTATACACAAATGCAGACATGCATTCATTGACACATACACGCACACACAAACACATGCATGCATAAGTTAACATAAACAAAAATACAAACATACAAACATTTCATCCGTGCCGCTTAATTAGGGTTCCATAAAATACTTTCGAAATGTAAATAAATTAAATTGCAAACATGAAACTAATCTGACCGTTACTTCTAAGTGCTTTCAAATAAATAAAAAGCTGAATGTATATATCTATAAGTGAGGAGGTCTTTTTATGTTTTTGTTATCATATGTTATTTATTTTATTATTATTATTATTTTCATCATCTTCATCATCATCATTAAAATCATCACTATGAGTGCCAACAACAACATCATCACCGTCATCTTCATCATCATCATTGCAATCGTTATTCTTATTCAGATTACCGTCGCCCATATTTAACTCATATTATTATTTTCGTCCCATAGTATACATATACATGTGTGTGTGTGTGTGTGTGTGTATATATATATGTGTGTGTGGTTTGTATGTAGATACATATATAAATATGAATATATAAGCATATATTTAACTTAACAATCTGTTTGCATGTCAGTAAAAATTAACATGTTTTAAATCTGTTAGACCTTACACATACGTAATAACTAAAATCACACACACACACACACACACACATACACATACACACACAAACACTTATATATATATATTATATTATATATATATATATATATATATATATATATATATATTCAGTTATATTTAAATACATTATAGTTGGGTGCTTTTTAACATATTCATATTTACACATGCCTATATTTATATTTACACACACACACACACAACACACACACGCACACACGCACACATATATATGTATATATATATATATATATATATATATATATATATATATATATATATATATATTGGATAAATTTGTATTGTATGCACATATATATACATAAATATATATGAAGTGTGAATACTATATAAGACGGGAGGGCATGTAATTGTGCTATGCCTATGTCGTTCATCAGTTGTGGTGCATGTTTCAAAGAGTTTAATTAACTTTACTATTTAATTCTGATATATTTTGGTGAATTTGGTAATAACTTTGGTAAATTTGGAATTTTTGGTAAAATAGGCGATTTTGTGAAAATTCATTTATTCACTAATCACTCACCCAATTAATTAATTAATTAATTAATTAATTATTCATCAATTACAATTAGTTTAATAATTTTAATTTAACTTATTAGGTCCCTCTCATTCATTGGATAATATTAATTAAGAGGCCGTGATGGAAGACTTTCCAATTATTTACTTAATAAATAAATTTAATTAATTAATTAACTAATAAATTAATCTTAATGGATTAAAGAATTAATTAAAAACGTTTTATTGATAAATAACAAAAATTGTTTTAATGTAGTTATTGCAGTATTAGCGATTGTAATAAAAATTTCATATATTTACGATACGACACACGTTGAAAACGAAACGAAACATTGACGAAACCTCACTGTAATATTAATGGCTTTTAAGAATTTAGTAATGCGATCGAAAGTGAAGAAATAAAAACAGTAAAGCAGCATCCACAACAACAACAACAACAACATCATCATCTTAAAAACATCAACAACAAAATTTACAACTCTCTTTTTATTTGTCGAAACAGCATTAGTCGAGTAATCACATCATAACCAGATTCATTATCACCGTTGTAAATAACAACAGCAACAACATCCACCATCACTACTACAACTACACCGAGGGCACCGATGAAGACGAAGATGACGACAACAAAGAGGATAATTATGACGTCAACGATCCAGCTGACATTCGTCATCTTATTCTTGCACACGCAAGGTTCGTGAACGCATTTTTTACGTGATACATTGTGTTGTGTTCAGCTGTTAGCCTGTATCATGTTTCTAGCTCTATTTCATTTGCGTTCACACTATTATCGATTACTTAATTTCTATTGTTTTACTCTTTTCATTCACTCTCTCTCTCTCTTGTTCTCTCTCTCTCTCACTCTTTTTCAATATTTTTGCTCTCTTTAGCCCTATCTTTCTTGTTTTCTCATTTTCTCTATTCATTCGTTTCCGATTATCTTATTATTAAAGTTAAAATTTAGCTCAGATAAAAAACTTTAAAAACAAGAGTACAAAAATTGAATTTAAAAATGAGCAGTAAAAAAAAAATCACAGACGCAAGAACGCTACATAGAACAATAAATAACTTTTGACAGAATATTTTACAGTGTGTGTGTGTGTGTGTGTGTGTGTGTGTGTGTGTGTGTGTGTGTGTGTGTGTGTGTGGCCACGGTTTTTTATTTTCCTCAACTCGGACATTTTATATTCCTTTAAACATGTACCTTTACACATGTTAAAGTGTATTTTGTATGTGTCTGTTTTTACAATTCATTGATGTCGTGCTGGTTGTAGTTGTTTTGATAATAAGAATATTAAAATAACAATAATAATAAAAATAACAATTTAAAAATTAATTTATATTTTTTTTCTCATTTTTTGGTGGTGTTTGTAAAAAACATTCCGGTGACGTTTGTTTGTCAAGTTGTTCAGCCATAAAAATAAACTTCTTTTTTTTAATCATCATTCAATGTCATCATCGCCGTCGTCATCATCAATATCATTACCATCTACATCGTCATCATCATCATCATCATCAACGACATCAGCATCATTACCATCATCATTACCATCATCATCGTCGTAACCATCTTTATTATTTTCTATATCACAATCTACTTTATCATCATCTTCATCATCGTCTTCATCATCATCATCTATATCATCATTGTCATCCCCATCATCAGCAGCAGCCAAACAAACATAAAGCCCCGTCATTAAAATGAAATCTATGTCAAACGTTATACCAGACCTGAAGTAAGGCGAACACACAACAAAATTACACACACACAAACACACACACAACACACAGTAACACACACACGTACATTCACATCATCATACACATTCATACACACATCTTTCTCTTTCTCTCACACGTAAACACACACCCATACAACATTACAAAACGATTTAACACACAAATAAATTACCCGTCTTGCAATACAACAACGACAGAATACAAAACACATAAAAAACATATGCTAGTCATTGCTGGCGTACAACAACATACACACATACACATATAAATATATGAATATAGATATACATTAGTCTATGTGTGAATGAGTGAGTTGACGTTATTCATGATGCGATCATCACTGGTGATAGTGAGGAAGATACATAACATTTAATTTTTTTTTCTTCTATTCTATATAAACAAAACTTCTGAAAGCCAAAAACACAGACTCTCCTTCTTGTAAACAATAAAAGTCTGGCTGGCTGGCTGGCTGGCTAGCTGATGTGAGGGGCTCTGCATATGTCTATCTAATCTCCCACAATTCGTTGTGTTATAATAGTGATAATAATAATAAAAATAATAATAATAATAATACTCTTGTTTATAAATCTGTAACACTAACACGCTCATACAAACACACACACACACACACATACATACACACAAACACACACACAAATTACGACTAATACACAATACTCGTTTATGTGTTTTAATACACATTCATACACACATTTATACGTATGATATGATACACGTGTATACAAATATATATATATATATATATATATATATATATATATGAGTTCATGTTTATATAGCTTATGTAAAATCACGTACATATAAATGAGCAAACATTCATACAACATATACTTACACATACATACAACAAACTTACGTACAAACATACAAACACATAAACAAACACACAAACATATTTTCTGTATAGGGCATATGACTTGTTCGTCTAAATGTCATTCAACGATTACATAAATAAACGACTAACATCACCACTACTTACTAGTTTAATTAATTGATTATACTGTACTTCTACTACTACTACTACTACTACTAATAATAATAATAGTAAAACTATAATAATAATAACAATTGCAAACGTGTTTGTAACATCCTAGTATATGAAACTTTTAAAAAATTATTTTTAAAATTATGATGGTGATGATGATGATGAAATGATGGTGATGATGATGAAGAAGATGAAATGATGGTGATGATGATGAAATGATGATGAGATGACGATGATGATGATGACGATGGTACAATGAAAGAAATGACTATAAACGTTATTGTTAAAATCATAAACGCAGTCGTAAACCTCACAACATGAATTTGAAACATCAACAACTATAACTATTACTACTGTTACTACTACTACTACTACTACTACTACTACTACTACTACTACTACTACTACTACAACTACAACTATTACTACTAATACTACTATAACAACTACTACTTCTACTACTTTTACTAGTGATGGTGTTACTATTACTAATACTACAATGCTGAAGATGACAATGATGATGGTGATAAGACCGATGACGATGAAGATGATGAAGATGATGATAATGAAAATTCCCCCACTCCTACTGATTTTGAAAAATTACTAAAAATGTGTTTTCTTCTTCTACCCATACGTCCCACTGTTTCTATTCCGTATAACTTCTGCCAAAACATTCAGACATGGTGAGCCGCTTGTTAACAAATACTGAACACGAACAACAAACAACAACATCTTGTTAGTTAGTTTTCCGAAAAAAAATTTTTTTTTTGGAATAATTGGCTTCTAAAATTAAATGCAGGTCAAACTATCGTCGGGGTATTCAAAAAAACTTGTTTTTTCTTTTATTCTCTTCTTCTCTCTCTCTCTTTCTCCCTCTTTCTCTCTATATATATGTATATGAGAGAGAGAGAGAGAAAGAGAAAATGAGAATGCAATAGAAAGAAAGAGAGTGAAAAAAAGATAAAATGAAAAAAATGAGAGAGAGAGAGAGAGAGAGAGAGAGAGAGAGAGAGAGGACGTCGCGTCTGTTAACATATAATAATAAAGATAAATTTAACAGTTTTGTTGCGATGTTGATGATGAGAGAGATAGGAGAGAAAAAATATAGGAAGAGAGAGATAAAGGAAGAGGAATGGGAAGACAGATCTAAAAGTGAGAGGAGGAGGAGTCATTGGAGTCTTTGTTTATTGATATCCAATATCAACATCGTGTCACAATGACGATGTCTGAAGAAAATATACAATTGTATCTTGAATTTTGAGGTCGGTGATGATGACGATGACGACGATGTTTGTGTTGTTGATGATGATGATAAAGATAATGATATAGATCATGATGATGATATAATATGGTATCATGGATACATATAAATCACATATCAATCATTTCTATTCAGTCAAACACTTGCAAGAACTCACTCATCAATGGTAATATATATGCCATCACCTTCGTTTGTTTGTGTTTGTGTGAGCGTATATGTATGTATTTGCCTGTATGTATGTGTTTGTTTGTGTGAATGTATATATATATGTATGTATGTATGTTTATGTTTGTGTACGTATGTATATATGTATGTATATGTTTGTGTATGTACGCCTTGCCTGTTTAAATGTTGCAGTTTTTTATTTTATAGATACAATGTGTTTATGTGATTTCCGTGCATGTGAAATAAAAATATGGAAATACGTAGCAACATTGACCTGAACATACACACATACATACACACACACGCACACACACACACACACACGCACATACATACCTACATACATACATAAATGGCTATTGTATATGTGTATTAACTGCGCGTATTGTGTTGTTGTATATTAAGTGTATGTGTGTGTGTGTGTGTGTGTGTGTGTGTGTGTGTGTGTGTGTGTGTGTGTGTGTATTTATTTATTGTAAGCTGAATGAACGTGAATACTGACTGACTGGCTGACCGAGATTAATTGTTGGCACTCGAAATTTTGAAGATTTTCATTATCATTCCTCTCTCTCTATCTTTTTAGTTTTTTCTTCCTTTCCCTCTTTCTCCCTCTCTCTCTCTCTTTCTCCCTCTTTCCTCTTATGTGCAAATATGTGTGATAATGATAACATTGTAAATAAGTGAAAGAGTGAATGAGCCTTATAAATGGAAGAATGTGTGAATGTGTAATTGTATAGAATCAAATCGAAAGATAGAAAGAACGCATGAATGTGTACCGATGAAATTACGCTAGGTTAGATTGAAATAAAGTGATTGAGTGAGTGATATTAGGTTATCATTTGAATGAACAATAAACGAATAAATGGATAAATGAATGAATGAATGCATGAACGATCGAACAAATAAATGGATGAATGAATGACTAAATGAATGAATAAATGAATGAACGAACGAACAAACAAGCAAATGAATGCTATCTCAGAATCGATTATAAAGAGAAATATAAACTTTATACATAATCTCCACTATACTACTAACCGTTTGATGATGGTAATCGCTTTATCACCCTATGTTAATCCTTTTGCCATATTAATCCGATATGCCTGTCTGTCTGGTGCGTAAGGATAAGACCATTGCTCTACCGTTAAACTTAAACGTGAGTTGCTATCTTCATTGTTGCTGTTTTTATGATTATAACAACAGTTATTTTTATTATTGTTATTATTACTCTTATTTGGTTCTCCATTTCTTCAAATAGTTGGATGGATGATTGGGTAGATGATTGGATGAATGAATGAGTGAACACAAACACACACACTAATGTTCACACGCATACACTCGTACACACCACAAGCAAATGTTAGCACACATACACGCACACAAACTCACAATTGACCTTAACCTTTGGTCATCTTGTATTGTCACGCTTCACTGACCAAAGACCCAACCCACCGTGGTCATTTGGCCGGAAGTAATGTGGGCTCTATGTTATGTGTGTGCGTGTGTGTGTGTGTGTGTGTGTGGGTGAGTATGTGTTTGTGGATAAGTATATGCTTGTGTGCGTGTGTGTGCTGTTGTTTATGTGTTTCTTTGTAATTTACATATTATGCCAGTTATTTTTGGTGTGTGTGTGTGTTTATGATGTGTGTTTGTGAGTTTCGTAGGTTTTGCATTGAATTATGCGTCGTGGGCAGAGTTTGTTTGTTGGTTAACTTATATTTCAAGTTGTTCGTTCGTTCGCCGTTCGATTGTTACTTCTGTTTGTTCAGCCTTGTTTGTCCTATCCTTCGATATGCCCGTTTGTTTATCAACCCACATCTCAGGTCAGCACCTTTCTGTTGTTTTTTTTTATGTTTTAGGATTCTTTTGTTGGTGTGCTTTAATGGTCTAGTAGTTGTTGTTGCTGGGACTGTTGTTATTTTGTCGTTGTAGCAGTAGTAGTAGTAGTAGTAGTTGTTGTTGTTGTTGTGTTTCTCTGCGTTGTTTCAATTGTGGATGTGATGTTGTATATCTCTAGGTTAAATTTGGGCCGTGCGTTGAAAATAAAAAATCATCCAAGATAAAAATGTCCAACGGAATGAATGATTGAATGAATGAGTAAACAAACAAATGACCGAACGAACGAACGAGCGAACTCAACTAAAAAAAACTACCAAACTAACGAATCCAACCAGCAAGACGAATGATTACCGCGATCAATAATGAAGGAATGCACTAATCCCAAAACGAAAGAGTGACGGAACTGACAAAATAAATGAATAAACAAACAAGCAAGCAAACAAACCAGCAAGCAAACATAAACAAAAAAAATAAACAACAGATACATGTGGGCACTATTTAAAAACACATTTTACGCCACCTGTCGCCGAAATAATTTTTCAACCATAAAAGAAAAACAAGTTTTTACTACTGCTGCAGCTGCTGCTGCTACTACTACTACCACTAACAATAAAATAATAAAAAAAATATAATAATAATAATAATAATAATAATAATGATTGTAGAGCTCCGGGGCTTATTTGAAATAATTTGTCTCAATATAATTGGACAGCACCGCATCTTGAGAAGAAGTGAAGTGCTGGGCGATAATAAAAAATGGGGGTAGTTGTGGTTGTAGTAGTTGTAGTAACCGTGGTAGCTGTACTATTATTTTTATTATTGTTATTAGTAGTAGTTGTTGTGGTATTAATAGTAGTAGTAGTGGTAGTATTAGTAGTAGCAGCAGTAATAGTAGTAGAGTTAGCAGTAGTAGTAGTGGCAGCAGTAATAGCAGTTTTAGTAGTAGTAGCAGTAATTTTTTGGTATTAGGCTGCTTACAAGTATTATTTAATCAAAAAGATCAATATATAATTAACGAATATAGTAATAATAATAACAATACTACTACCACTACTACTACTACTACTAATGCTAATACTACTACTACTACTACTACTACAAATAATAATAATAATAATAGAGACAGTAATAATACAGACGAAAACATGCAAATCAGACATATTCATTCACTTCTGATATGATTGAAGGCAGCTGTACTAAGAAAGCTGCAGTGAGTTAATTGATTTTTAATTTCTTTTAATGTGTGTGTCTGTGTACGTTTTTGTGTCTGTGTGTGTGTGTGTGTGTGTGTGTGTGTGTGTGTGTGTTAACTTATTAAGATAATAATTACTACAAAAGAAAAAATGTGAACTAGAATTTTGCGAGAGTCTGGTTTGTCACATCGCCAATTAGAAACGTAATTCTGTTGTCGTCGTTCGGCTAGTTCATCATTAAAATGTACCCATCTGGTATAATTGCTTGTTGATGTTTGTTTGTCTACATGAATAACGATGATGATGATTTTTTAATGATGATAATTGTGACCATCATCATCTTGACTATCTTCATTCATTGCCGTCTTCGTCATCATTATCACCATGTTATGATGATGATCATCATCATTTTGACCGTCATCGTCGTCATCATCGTTATTATCATTATGTTAACGTGCACCTGGAATCTTCCATGCGTGTAATGTTATGATGAAGATAAATGTCCTTGCCACGAGATGTATTTTTCTCCTTGAATGACGTCATCCTCATCGTCGTCGTCATCATCTTCATTCTCTTCTTCATTATCATCATCTTCTTCCTCTTTATCACCAACATCATTATGTACAACAAACAATATGGGTCTAAAACAAACAAACAAACATAGACATAAAATAACAAAGTAAACAAATTAAATATTTACCATAGACATTAAATTACTTCCTCGACTCCGCAGAGAGCAAAGAATCAAAAGATTTTCTGGCAGCCATTACCATTACTATCTGCTGCAAACTACTAATTTGTCTCTCTGTATACAAAGAACAATAAACGAAGGATAATTATTTTTCTTTGTTCGTACGCCTGGCTAGCTTTGCTGTGTACGTTTTGTCAATCCAGTGGTTATTGCTGTTGCTTGGTTTTGTTTAATCGTTTAATTTATTTGTAGTTTTTTGTTTCTTTTGTTTTTGTTGTTGTTGTTATTGTTGTTGTTGTTATTGATGTTGGAAACATGAATGTGACCGAAATTGATGTTTTGTTGTTAATATTATTACTGTTTCGTTGACGTTGTTGTTGTTGTTGTTGGCTGACTGTCCCATTGATGTTGTTTGTTGCTTGTTGAATGTGTCCGACTACTACACACAAACGAATACAACGATGATGAAGATCGTAGATGATGACGGCGGTAGTGATCTTGAAGAAGAAGAAGAAAAAGAAGAAGAAGAAAAAGAAAAGGAAAAAGAAAAAGAAAAAGAAGAAGAAGAAGAAGAAGAAGAAGAAGAAGAAAAGAACAAGAACAAGAAGAATAAGAACAAGAAGAACAAGAAGAAAAGGAAGATGACGTTAATGATGGTATTAATAATTTCCTTAATGTTTTCGCGACGAAAACGATACTTTAAAAAACTACGATGCATATTGTATGTACGTTGCATATTGCTTATTTTGTCGAGATGGTGGTGGTGTATAATTGCGCGCTAATCTCTGGGCTTCCATGTTTTTGTATCTGCATTAGGTATACAAATGTTTATACATATATGACTGTACAGTTGTTTTGTGTATATGTATGCAAATAGTTGTATATATAAATGATTGTGTATAGGCTTGTATGTCTGTCCGTGTGTTGCATGTATTAATAATTATATGTTTGTACGATCATTATTAGTGTATCTTGTAATGTCTGTTTGTGTGTGTGTGTCGATGTATGTGTTTTTGTGTGTGTGTGTATCTAGTATGTTTGTGTATGTGGGAGGTGTGTATGGGTGACTTGTTGCTTTCCTAGTTTCATTTGTAGTTGTTTTAGTTGTGATGTTGTTTGTTTGTTAGCGCCTTTTAATACACTAAATAATTTTTATTTTTTTAAATGTTAAAATACTTTTATGTAATAATTGATTATAGTACTGTTAAATAATTGTAGTTATACTGAATACCCTAGTGAGGAAAGTAATTGTTGCAAGTAATTGCAACAGCTGGGTTAATAGCATTAATTGCTAGTTGTAATTGTTGTAGGAGTTGTTGTTGATGGTGTTGTTGTTGTTGTTGTTGTTGATGATGATGTTTTTTTTAGTTGCGGTTGTAGTTGCGGTTGTAGTTGCGTCAACCGTTGTATCAACAACGCGCTCTTATCGAATTACGTACGAAACAACAATGCAAAACAAAACAGCAGATGACGACAAAGGAATTGAAGCTGTGCGTAAAAGCCTTTCTAGGAATTAATAATGATGATGATGGTGGTGGTGATGATGATGGGAGAGGTGACGGCTAAATAATGATTTCTATCAGCTAAAAAATATGAACGCAGATGGTAAGTCCAGGATGAATGAAACAATGGATGGATGGTAAGTAGATGGATGGATGCATGAGTGGATAAATGAATGAATGAATGAATGAATGAACAAACGAACGAACGAATGGATGAATGAATGAATATATAATCTAGTAAATGAATGATTGAATAATCAGACGGCTGAATGAACATATAAACGAATGAACGAGCGAACGAAAGAACAAACGAGCAAGTGGAAAACAAGACTGATGAATGAACAAATGAAAGAATGATATGGAATTGTTGACGATTAAATGGATACGCACCGATTGAAAGATGGAACGCCAAATAAATAAACGGATGAATAACGATTATGACGTCATCACTTCAGACGATAAAAAATGGAAACGTCACCGCCAGCCGTATTTGAGATGGTGAGAAGAAGGTTAATGTAAATAAAAGAAATAAGTCAAACGTAAGGAAGAGTAAGAGAGAGAGAGAGGGAGAGAGAGAAAAAAGGAGAGAGAGAGAAAGAGGAAGAAAGTGAGAAAATGGGAGAGTCAAAAAGATTGAAGTATAAATATAAATGAAAAAAAAATTAAAATAGGACCGATAAAAAATGAAAAATAAAAATTGATGAAAAATTTTTAAAAGACGATAGAGAGAGAGAGAGAGAGAGAGAGAGATAGAGAGAGAGAATGAAGGAGAGAGGAAGAATTACAATTTTTTCATGATAAGCATTCATTTGGCGATGAAATAAGACACTCAGAGGGAATTTAAAAGCGTAAAAGCAGTGTTTTAGTTATAAAAACTGGAAGTAATGGCACTTCTAGTCACAGTAATAATTCTAGTATTAGTAACACTTGTAGTAGTAATAGGTGGCAGCAGCAGTAGTAGTAGTAGTAGCGGTAGTAGTAGTGGTAGTAGTTGCAGGAAGTGTGTAATGCAATGTAAGTGGTATAGCGAAGGAGTGCGAATCGTTAAGTCCATTGTCGGATATATTAGATGGCTTTGTGTTGCTTTGCGTCGCGCGCGTGTGGCGTGTGTATGACGTGTGGCGTGTGTCGTCGTGTGGCTTGCCTGTTGTGTGTTTTGTCGTTATATTGTTTGCAATGTTGTTGTGATGTTATATTGATATTCTATCATTTGTGTAGAACCATCTCTCACGTGTCGTATCTAGTGGTATCTAGTGGTATTAAGTGTTTCTTGTATCGCGATGATGATGATGAAGTGATAATAATGATCTAGATAACGATGATTTTAGTGATAATGATGATAACGATGATGATGATGATATTAGCAAGGGTAATGATGATGATAATGATGATGATGCCGATGGTGATGATGATGGTGATGATGATGATGATTTTAATGGTGATGATGATGGTGATGATGATGATGATTTTAATGGTGATGATGATGATAATGATGTTGATGGCGACAAAATGAGGGTAATTATGGAGTAAAAAAATTTCGTTCACTTTTTATAAGAAAATAAGAAATAATGATGACCGGTTGCGTGTTTGGAATGTCAAAGGTGATGGTGATGATGATAATGACGACGATGTTGTTGGTGATGATGCTGATGACGATGATGATTACGATGATGATAAACGCTATTTAAATGATGATGATGATATAAAAGTTAGCTACGATGCATATGATTCATCAGGTGGTGTTTGATAAAATTTAAACGAAAGTATGATGAAGATGATGATGTTGATGACGAAGAAGATGATGGTGATGATGACGAAGAAGATGATCAATGGTGAAATGTTTTTGCATTGCTTGGCATAACAAAAGTTCGTGTCTGGCTGGTGACAGTGAAGTAAAATAATATAAGCCAACGTTTAATGACGACCGTGATTTATTTCATTTGTGATAATGATGATGATGATGATGATGATGGAGATGATAAAAGGTAGAATAGGGTGGTAGAGATGCTGATGAGGAAGGTGAGAGGATGATGATTATGGTGATAATGATGATGATGATGATGACAACATTACGGCACTCCAACAAATTCATTCGTAACTCTAATGGTAACCACAATGACGACGACGAACACACACACACACACACGCACACACGCACATGGTAGAGACGTCAAACAACATCACATAACTATCACAGAACAGGATAACATTCAACGGAGACACGTGTGAACGAAAACAAGTCACCCACCATTATTAATAAGTAACACATAACATTTGGCACATTAAAATACTCGCTCGCACCTGTCAATATTAATTTAATATAAACATTAAAAGTGCAAAAAGATTAAATTAGAACTATAGCACTCTATATAGATACACGTGTACTTAAACTAGGTACAAACATTGTATATATATATATATATATATACAATATATATATATATTCATACATAGTACACATATCTAGATGGATACAAATGTATAATCTTATCCATTAACCTATATCCGCTTGTACTGTACAACGAGGCATAACATGACCTTGCATATTAATTAGGTGAAGGTCAGTTTGTGTTGTACACTAAGTTGTACACTATGCTAGTTGTGCATGTTTTTATGTGTGAATATGTATGTATGTATGTATGTATAGTTTCATGTATGCAATGTGTGTATGTATGTATGTATGCATGCATTGATTTATAATAACGCAAATAGTAGAAACACATTTATACAGGAAAATAAGAGCAGAGGAGTTTATGAACATATCTCTGTTTGTGTTTGTTTGTGTGTGTGTTTATGTATGTATTTAAATACATTTGTATAGATGTGTGTGTAATTATGTATATGCACGTGTATGTGTGTGTATATTTATGTATGTGTATATGTGTGTGTGTATTTGTGTATGTGTATGTGATAGTTGTTTGATCGCGTGTATGAATACGCTCATTTATTGTGACTACCCGCTGAGTTCATATGTTATTCATGATAATGACGACGATGATGATGACGATGATGACGATAATTATGATGATGATGATGATGATGACGACGATGATGATGACGATGATGACGATAATTATGATGAAGTCTGGACCAGACTTGTACTTTCTGATGTTTATTATTATTACGATAATATTATGATGATATAATTATTATTAATTCACTTTATTTTAATTACGATTGTGATGATAATGATTGCATGTAGTGACAGTGATGATGATGATGATATTTAAAATGACATTGAAGTTTTTTGATTTAGTTGGTGCGAGTATGTCTTGTCGGTAAATCACAATTGTCATCAATCTTTATATATCATCACATTTTCGAGTTTGCCCTTGCATTATTAAGAGTATCATAACTAACTATCATCATCGTCATCACAACATCATCACATCATTATCATTTATCATCATCGTCGTTGTCTTCATCTTCATCATCATCATTGGCTTTATCATCTTCGTCATCATCATCGTCGTCATTATCACTATTATTATCATCATTATTTTCATCGTCGTCTTCGTCATCATCGTCTTCATCGTCGTCATCATCAGTGTCGTTATCTGGCAGTTAACAACAGAATTTTAAAATATTTCCTGCTAGCTATTATTCACCACGATCAAAATAATCACTTCATCATCGTCGTCGTCCTCTTCTTCCTCTTCATCGTCATCATCATTTTCATCGTCGTCGTCATCATCATCACAGCTTTCTTGTTTTCTAGTCACACGCTAACATCATTACTACCTCCAACAAATGATACCTAATAGTTGTTGACGATGACGTGTTTACGACTGCCACGATGACGTCATATTCATGCTGCTGCTGCTGCTAATGATGATGATGACGACGGTGACGACGACGATGATGATGATAATGGTGATGATACACAAAACGATGATGACGATGATGATATTAATTATGACGATGGTGTTAACAGAACAATGTTTTCAACAGTTAAGGTATCGAAACCGGAATATGTACATGGAGGTTGTTTTTGCTGTGACGATGATGATGATGATGATGATGGTGATGGTGGTGATGAAATGATGATGAAAACAATATAACGATGGTGTAGGCAATGGCATTGACATCCTGGTAATATAACGCCTCGTAACCTGTTCATCAATTTATCAGTAACAATATTTCTACGATCCCATATAATCTGCAATTATTCATTTATTCGTTCGTTTGTTCATTCGTTCGTTCATTCATTCATTCGTTCATTCATTTATTTGTTCATTCATTCATTCGTTAATTTGTTTGTTCATTCATCCATTCATTCGTTCATTTATTCATCTATTAATTCGCTCTTTCCTTCAATCCATCATTTCGTCGTTTCGGTTACGTTAGGTTTGCAATTGCTGCTAATATCAAATTACGCTATTAATTTTTATGCTAATATGCCACATTTTCACGCCTTTCCATATCTCTCTCTCTCTCTCCCTCTCTCTTTTTTTATCTCGTTTTGTATTTCTTTCCCTCTTTCTTTCTCTTTCTTTCGTTTTTTCTTTCTTTTTCTCTGTTCGAAAATGTCTTTTTGCTTATTTCCTAATTTCATTTTTTCATTTTAGGTTTCTTTTCCATGGTTTTTTCAATATGACAATATATTTTACTTTGTGAAACGAATGTGCGATAATACGTGAGTGGCTTACGTGCTACTTCAACACATGTGCGTGTGTGTGTGCGTGTGTGTGTGCGCGTGTGTGAGCGTGTGTGTACGTGCGTGTTTAAATGATACGTGTTTAGGCAGTTAACATGCTAATTATGAGCTCTCACACTTCACACATTCACGACTGACTGATTGAATAATTGTTTCTTGTAAAGGTATGTGTGCGTGTGCGTATGCGTGCGTGTTTCATTTTGTCTCTGAAGACAACAAATTCGTATTAATGTATTTAATGATTTATTAATACATTTATTTAACTATTTTATTTATATAATAATGTTTTCAAATCAATCATCTTTTAAATAACAGCCCGTGTGTATGTCAATCGCTGCATATCACCGAAATATACTTGCCATGGTCAGAACTCCACTCTTTTAGCAATCCCGTATAAAATATTTGGCGTGAAATCTTTCTTATTTGTGCACATTTTTATAAGCATTTCTCAGTTTATATGCATAATTAGTTAGCACCGATAGGCTGCTGGTAACACTACAACACGTTCTGAAGAAAATATTTGTATTTTTTTCTAACGTATTATGTAGTTTTTGGGCACATTAACACGCATACAATTAAACATACATGCATAAACGAAATCGAGTATACAAACCTACATATACAAATTTTTACATCTGTTTAAGCAAACACACACATACACACACACACACACGCACACACACATGTACAGGCATACAAACGAAACGTACATTAATTAATTTATTTATTCATACGGCGTATAGTACACGTTGAAATCCTTAATGGATGTGCTAATGTATAAATTATTTGTACACGTGTTCCGTGTACGCGCAAAATGGGATGTGGTCAACCAGTTGAAAAAGACGTACGTTATCATTTCATCATCGTCATCGTCTTTATCTTTATCATCATCGTGAGAGATTTTGATTATCATCATCTACTACATCATCATCTTCATCACTATCGTTCGTTTCAGTTAGTTTCATATTTTGCTTGGCGATGGTTGTTGGAAGGATCTGAAACACAAATTTGACGCGCCATCATTATCACTATCTTTTCATCATCATCGTCATCATAATCATCATCGTCATCATAATCATCATCTTTTTCTTCTTCCTCCTCCTTTTCTTCATCTTCATCTCCATCATCTTCATCGTCATTCTTCCATCATTCCGAAGCGTGACTGACCGTGAATTGAACGATAAAGGCAGCGAAAAAGAAATAGGCATCATTAACAATAATAACGACAATAATAACAACAACAACAATAATGACAATAATAAAAGCAAAAGAATCAGCACAACAATACCAACACCAAAGCTATCACAGCTACTAATAACAATAATAGCAACAACGACAACAACAATATAAATAATAGTAATAACAACAACAATATTAATAATGATAATAATAAAAACAATAGCAATAACAAAAAAGATTAATAGCAATGCAAGATAAACACGAAAGTTCAATAAAAAAGAGATGACGCATTTTTTTGTTTGCCAACGCCAAACAGCCAAACTGAAAGCGAGAGAAAGAGAGAGAGAGAGAGAGAGAGAGAGAGAGAGAGAGAGAGAAAGAGAGTACCGGAAATACAATATACAATGTGCTATTTTAAGATACTACAAACAATGCACATACATGTTAGCAGATATTATTGTATATTAATACTATATTTATTCAATGGAAGTACCGAATACAATACAAGATCATCTTTTGTGTTATATACAATCTTGTATTTTTAACACAAATACGAAATACCATACAACATGCATGTATGCAAATGTTTCCTAATAATAACACAAAACTGTAATTATTTTTAAATACAAAATACAATACACACACGCACGCACACACACACACACACACACATATATATATATATATAAATTAATCTTTATCATTGTATATACAAAGTATACAATGATTCAAATAGCATACAAAATATACAGATATCTAATGGAAAATATACTAACGAATTCGCGAATGAAATATCTTATCAATAAATCATTCGCAATTACAATACAATACACAATTATAATACAAAATAGCATCCACTCATCAAAGGATATATATAAATCATGGAATACAATTATAACAATCAAAGACATTTAACCTTTAATTATCACGTACGTACGATGTGTGTGTGTGTGTATTGTACTGTGCGTATTGGCGGATTGTATATATCTACATACTATGTATACATGTACGCAAGCGTGTATACGTAGATACTTGTTGGTATGTGTATTTCAAAATTATCATACACATTTGCTTCAATTTACATATTATACAATTCGAATAGATACAAAATATATTGACGTACACATACACATACACTTATACACCTTGCATACATGTGTATATGTATATATATATGTATAAATGTGTGTGTGTATGGTGTGTGTGTGGTGTGTGTGTGTGTATACTATACATGTATATACACACACACACACACACACACACACACACACACACATACATGCACACGCACTCACATAGACACGTACTTTACAAAGTCAGACATGTACAAAATTTCCACACAACAAACCGTAAAATGAATGAATGGGACACAATAAAACCCAGCAAAACACACAACAACACATCGAAATACACAAACTACAACATCATAAATTACAATTAACGAGCATCTCGTCGGGAGAAAACATCATAAGAACAACTACACACTACTAATTAATTGTCTTTCATGCTGAACACCCCTTTCTTTCTTTATGGTATCTTCTTATCAATTGGATCAGTCCGACATAATAATAAAAGCAAATACTGCTACTACTACTACTGCTACTACTACTACTACTACTACTACTACTACTACTACTACTACTACTACTACTACTACTACTACTACTACTACTGCTACTATTAATACTGCTACTACTAATTCTCAACTACTACTACCATTACTACTGCTACAGCTAATATGGCTGCTGCTATTGCTGCTACTACTACTACTACTACTACTTCTACTATTACTTCTACTACTGCTACTACTACTACTACTACTACTACCTATTACTACTACTTACTATTACTACTACTACTACTACTGCTGCTGCTGCTACTTCTACTTCTACTAATACTACTGCTACTACTACTTTAAAAAAATGAAAATAATAATTGTAATTATGAAAAACAAGACAAACAACAATAATCTCCATTATCTGTTTTTAAAGGTGAATGTCTCGAGATGATAAGGATGATGACTTTTGATTAGTGTAATGAGGATGGTGATGGCGATGATGTAAACATACACAAACATACATAAACACACTTTAAATTGCACGAACACATACATACAAACGTACGTTATCGTATACAAATGCATACATAAACATACATAGACATACATAAACATACATACACATAAATAAACATACGTACATACATAGACATACATACATACATATACATAAACATACGTACATACCTATACATATACCTACATGAACATATATAAACATACATAAACACACATACACATACATAAACATACACAAACATTCACAGACATTCATATACACACACACACACACACATATATATAATATAGATATACATATATATACAAACATAAACACACATAAACATGCAAATTCTTTCAGTTAAACAAATACGATTGCACCATGTTAACGTATGATGATGACTGGTCTGATAACTGGATGATAAACTAGCGTCCATTTGAATTCAGAAATCAAATTTCATTCCGTTCTGATGGTAACGATAATAATAATGGTAAAAGTGATGATGATTAGAATGATTAAGACGGTGATTAGGATGATGATTAGAATTAGATTAAGACGGTGATTAGGATGATGATTAGAATTAGATTAAGACGGTGATTAGGATGATGATTTTGTAGATTAAGGTGGTTAAGAAGAAAAAATGATGAAGAAGAAGAAGAAGAAGATGTTGGTGGATGGTGATAATGGTTAACACAAATGATAATTAACGACGATATTGACGATGATAATATTAATTATAACAATAATATTCATGATAATAATTATTATATTTATTTGAATTCAGAAATCAAATTTCATTCCGTTCTGATGGTAACGATAATAATAATGGTAAAAGTGATGATGATTAGAATGATTAAGACGGTGATTAGGATGATGATTAGAATTAGATTAAGACGGTGATTAGGATGATGATTAGAATTAGATTAAGACGGTGATTAGGATGATGATTTTGTAGATTAAGGTGGTTAAGAAGAAAAAATGATGAAGAAGAAGAAGAAGAAGATGTTGGTGGATGGTGATAATGGTTAACACAAATGATAATTAACGACGATATTGACGATGATAATATTAATTATAACAATAATATTCATGATAATAATTATTATATTTATAATTATGATAGCGAAAAAGATGGTGATGATGATATCTGTGAAAATATTTCTGAAATATTTTTTTCTCCAAGGCATACTTTCAATGCAGGTCATCATAAAATAAACACCAGTTTTGATTTTGCTGGCTGGTTTGTACGAGTGAGTGTGTGTGTTTCTGTGTTTGTGTTTGTGTGTGTGCGTATGTAATACGTTTATATGTTTGTATGTGTTTGAAGGCAAACATATCAGTATTTGAATCAAAGTTTGTATGTGTGAATGTATGTGTGTGTGCGTGTTTGTGTATGTGTGTGAATGTAAGTATGTGTACATTTTTCATTTATAACTAACACTTTTTTGTAAACTTATCTTTGTAAATATGCACATTTTTCATGATTCAATTTTTTGTGTCTACAGTTTATATTAATAAACTGATTGGTATGCGTAGAGAAAATGAATGGGTAAATGGATGAATGGATGGATTAATGGATGGATAAATAGATGGATAGATGGATGAATGGATGGATGGATGGATGGATGTATGGTTAGATGAGTAAATAAAAGTTGTTAGTATGAAATAAAAATAAAAGAATGAATGATGGACTGATGAAAAAGTATTCTGTAAACATCGTTATCTACCTGTTGATCGCACTTCTGCATGTTCTAATAATAAATAACAACCCATTACACGGCGTGTGTGTTGTGTGTGCGTGTGTGTTGTGTGTGTGTATTCGTTCCTATGTTGTATGTGTGAGAGTGTGTGCGTGTGTGTGTGCTCCCTTAGCTCTTCTTATCATCTTTTCAATTTTTAATCTTGTCGGCTTGTTTGCACATATGCTAAGGTTGCTTGTTTGTTTTGGTATTTTTCGTATGTGTGTGTGTGTGTGTGGTGTCTGTGTGTATCCGTGCGTGTGTCTGTGTGTGTTTGTCTCTCTCTCTATCTATCTTTCAGTCTGTGTGTCTATGTCTGTGTGTTTGTGTCTATGTCTGTCTGTGTGTGTGTCTGTGTGTTTGGAATTTGCATGAATTTATGTGGTATTTTCAAAATACATACAAAAGTTAGTGTACGTGAAATATGTGCAAACTTTATATGTGTCGTTTTTATTTGTTTGTTGAAAATCCCGACTGTGTTGGACTGATGTAGATGATGTAGATGATCATGATGATATGGAGGATGATAACGATAATGAGAAAGAGTTAAAAAGAAAAGGAAAAGAGAGAAAGAGCGAAAGAGAAAGAAAGAAAGAGAGAAAGAGAGAAAGCGAGTGAGAGAGAGAGAGAGAGAGAGATATTTTATATTGTTATCTTTTGTTTTATAAAACAAATGTCTTAAATTTTTTCTGAACCGAAGTGTTGATTGTTTCAATCAGCGGAATGAAAACGATGAATGACTATGGAGGTTAACCGGTTGATAAGTTGATTGATTGGTTGGTTGGTTGGTTGTTTGAAAAGTTGAGTGATTGGTTGGTTAGTTGGTTGGTTGAAAAGTTGATTGATTGGTTGGTTGGTTGAAAAGTTGAATGTTTGGTTGGTTGGTTAAAAAATTTATTAATTAGTTGAATGTTTGGTTGGTTGGTTAAAAAATTGATTGATTAGTTGATTGATTGGTTGGTTGGATGGTTGTTTGACTAAGTGGTTAGTTAGTTGTTTGGCTGGTTGGTCAATCAGTCATCAAGTTTCACTAGTCTGACGACTGATTGATTGATTGGTTAAAATTACACAAATTCTTTATACTTGGGTTGTTTGATTGATTGACCGGTTGGTTGATTGATTTGATTTCTGGTCGATTGTTTGATTGTTTGATTAATTGTTACATTAGTTGATTGAACCATCGGCCATAAAATGTTGTTGGTAGGTGATTGGATGGTGCCAAATGGATTAACCTTTCATCTCATTTGGTGAAGGACAGAAGGGATGGATGGATCAAATCAGAAGATGAAATGCATGAAAGGATAGATAAATAAATGAATAAATTAACGAGTGAGTGAATGAATAAGTTAGTAGTTGAATGAAAG
>NW_008705254.1:4684113-4685163 GCF_000326865.2 Helobdella robusta
GACCTGATTAATGGGGCTGTTATTGGATGAATGGATACGTCCTCATTTCCTTGTTCGATGACAATTGCTTCCTTGTTTGCTTTTTCGTTCTGTTGTTGCTCTGTTAGTTGTTTGTTTGGTGATTTTTGTTGTTGTTTGTATGAATGATTGAATGGTTTGTATGTCTGTATTGTATGGTTTTTATGTCTGTATTGTATGGTTTGTTGTTTGTTTGTTCGTTCGTTCGTTCGTTTATTTTTCTGTATTAGATGAGATAATACTAATGGTAATAATAATGATATTCATAAAAGTAATGTTCCTTATCACTGCCATCATCACTTCACTCAAGTCACACCAATTTTTAGAAATTGTGATGATGGCTCGACAAACAAACAAACGGAAAATCAAACGAACAAACCAACAGAACAACTGCAAAAACATACACCACCAGCAACAACAGTAGCAACAACAACCTCTGAAACCCAAATATTCTTTGATGTATCATTTTACAACAAACAATACTGACTCAGTCTTCGTACGAACGCGCTCAAATGCAGTGCTACCACACACCCACACACACACACACACACTCACACACAGTTTTGCCACAAATACAAGCGTGTTAACACACTATTCAATGTTTAATACATACAATACATGCCATGTTTGAACAGTTTTAAACAATATCTTTGTAGGTGTCTGTTTGTCTGTCTTCACGTACGTGTTGTTATATACAAACACCAATACATACATAATTTTATTGAGCAGCATATTGCCCGGGAATAAACTTTGCATTGTTTATTGCTAAATTCCAGTGCTATTATGAATGTTTGTATGTTTGTTTATATGTTTGTATGTTTGTGTGTATGTTTGTTTATATGTTTGTATGTATCTTTATTTATGTATGTATGTATGTATGATTGTTTCAGTTGTTTCATTTCATTTGTTGTTGTTTGAGGACGACGACGACGATGGTGATTAAATTAATAACGATGATGATTCTACTTTCAAATAAAAAGAAAAATAAAATTTTTTGAAGTTTACAAAAGTTTATTTAATCATTGAGAGAGT
>NW_008705254.1:4685213-4687763 GCF_000326865.2 Helobdella robusta
ACTTGTTGGCAGAAAAATGACGATGATGATGATGATATGATACGATGATGATGATGATGTTGAAGATATTGATGTAATTGATGATTAACTCATTACAACCAAACTGATATATATATATATATATATTCTTATCATCTTTCATTAATTATTTACTCATTTATTTATTAAATTTTTCATTCATTCATTTGTTTATTCATTTCTTCATATGTTGTTCTTCCATGCATTTATTTTTTCGTTCGTTCGGTAATGCATTTTTCGTTCATCAATGCTTTAATCATTCACTTATTTGTTCTTTCGTTCGTTTATTTGTTCATAGTCCATTCATTCATTCAATTATTAATTCCTTCATTCGTTCGTTCGTTCGTACGTCCAACCATCCATCCATCAATTCATTCCTTCATTCCTTCAATCCCTTCTTTCATTCTTTTGTTGCTGAGTTGCTAACGACGTGATGAGATTATGAGATGTTAATGAGTCTTAACAGCTGTTGCCTAGCTACAAATTGTTCTTGTTCATGATGATGATGGTGACGATGATGGTGATGGTGATGATGACGATGATGATGGCGGTGATAATGACGATGATGATACTAGTAATGACGTCAGGAAATAATGACGTAACAACCCTTGATGATAATGATGAGGAAGATGGTGACGCCGATGATAACGACGACGAAATGATGATGATGATGGTGATGATGATGACGATGGTGATGATGATGATAAATCTATGGTTATAAATAACAATCAGAACATCAATAGTTAATCAAAAAAACAGCAACAACAATAACATTAATACTTATTTTTTTATAATTATTTCATAATTTCATAATTATTTAAGAAGACCATGTGTTGAAAGGTTCTCAACGAACGACGTATCGTTTCGTTATGAATGCAGTTGCGTCTATTGATTGGAGAAATCTTTGTTAGTCTGAATCGATATATAACTTGAGTAAACACGCACACGCATACGCGCACACACACTCCCTCTTTCTCTCTCTCTCTCTCTCTCTTTCTCTCTTTTTATCTCTCTCACTCTCTCTGTTTCTCTGTATTTCTGTCTCTACCTCATTTTCTCACTTTCTAAACAAACACCACACACTTGCACATTAGCGTACTTGCACATTAATAACGTATAGATCGATACATCAAACAAATATTTAAACGAACTTAGTCAAACTAATACCTTAGAAATATACATACAATTACATTTATATAAACATAGCAAGCATAGGTATTATTGTGTATGGCTGTGTGTTTGTGTGTATGTATATGCGTATGTACGTGTGTGTATGTGCGTGTGTGTGCGTGTGTGTGTGTGTATGTTTGTATGGTCTACATTTTGAAAATGCGTGGATCAGTGTGATATGTAATCCATGCTGATGTTTAAATAAATACCTTTTGCATTGTATTGTATTGTACCATGCAAACATTTTACATGTACATAAATACCTAAATAAATTGTGTGTTTGTTTGTGTGTTTGCGTGTGTATGTGTGTGTGTGGATGTGTAAAAATACAATTATGTGCATATGTACGCACATATTTGACAGTAGTTATACAAAAGTATAATATATGTATGTGTTTTTGTTAACTGTAATACGTACAATTTTGCTGTATTTTTGCTCACATAATGTACACATACCTACAACTTTATGTGTATGTGTACGTGTGTATTTATGTATGTATGTATGTATGTGTTTGTATGTGTGTGTATGTGTGTGTACGTAAGCATTGAAGAGTAGAAGGGGAATGGACATATGTGTGTGTGCCTATTTATTTATATTGCAAACATTTGTATGCGTGATGCTTGCTGTCTGTATATTTTTGAAATTCTTTTAATTCTCTTATTCATCATGTGTTTTGCTTTGTGTGCTTGTTTATTGTTTGTATTTGGTTTGTGACGCTACGTGCTTCTATATACGGTTTCTGTATGTGTACGTATGTGTGGTTATATATATATATTTGTGTGTATGTGTGTGTGTGCATTTGTTTGCGTACGTGTATGTATATTTGTGTGTGTGTTTGTCTTTTTATCAAACACTGTTTGTCTGTAAATTTAATTAGAAATAATGCTTGGTTCTTATGATGTTTGTTCGCGAACATGAGCAAACAAGACACGTTCTCACGTTGTTGAAGGTAAATATTGAGCTCTGACATGGAAAAGTTTTCATGTATGTATGTATGTATGTATGTGTGTGTATATATGTGTATGTATGTATGTGCGTGTGTCTGTGTGTGTATAATTTTGTATGTTTGGTGTATGTGTGTATGATTGACTGATTATATATTTCTCTCGTGTGTTTTTTAAACTCTTGTGTTTGTTGCTTGTGTGTTTTTTTGGAATACTCTGGGGATCACTAGTTTGTTTGTATTTTGTATTGCTGTTTATACAAATGTTATACTCAGTTTTGTGTATTATTTTTAGCTGTTTGTGTTACTTTGTGTACGTGTATTCATATGTGTGTGTGCGTGTGTGTATACAAAACTCAATCGTATACTGAAATCAGATAAAAAAAATTGTACAGCATATATATATATATATATATATA